>NC_048409.1:1956870-1989691 GCF_013103735.1 Etheostoma cragini | reverse complement strand
GGGGGGGGGGGGGGGGGGGGGGGGGGGGGGGGGGTGGAGGGTTGCACTCTTTGCCTGCAATGACAGCTGATAGCAAAGGGAGAAACAGATTTTTTAAAGCAGGGTTGTGACTCTGTGATTGGCCCTTGAAATTTGTGTACAATTCTGATTGGTTTAGCAGGGAGGTGAACGCCTCCAACAGCTTATTGGAGTTAGGTAGAGCATTGATTAAGAGTGAGGTCTTCCTAGAAGGATTTACACTGAGATACATTTCAATCAGGAGAGACTAGTTGTAGATATGAGACAGTTATACATGCATGATGAACTATACATTTATTAGGATTACAGCTGATTTGATCAAGGAGAGCATTGATTAAAAGTTAGGTCTTCCTGAAAGAATTTACGCTGAGCTACACAACTTAAATCTGGCGATTATATAAATATATTTCCTTGACCATGAGCTGATCTGTCTATCAACTGGATGCCCAGTCGAGACTTGTCTTGGCAAAGCCATTATTGAAGGCTGTTAGAGTAAAGTTCCCGAGGTTACGGTTTTACATACACATGGCCTCTTGTTTCTCTTCCCACACGCTCATTGTGTTATCAAATGTGTGGCCATGACTGCATTCATGATGCATTTGTCATGCACCTTGGGAGAAAACACACAGGGCTCAGGGCCATGTGCTTATGCTTGTGTGTGTCTGCTGTCCCTGAAGATAACTCCAAGAAGCCATCTATTTTTGTCATGTATATTTCTGTCGTATATTTTGAAGAACAAAATGTGTGTCACTGCTAAGCCTATCCTTAGGACAGAGAGTCTGTTAACAAGTGCTCAGCGTGTGGTCTGTTAAATATGCTTGAATATGTGCTTTCCATGAGAGGTTTGACTTTACTTGTCTTTGAAGATAATCACCCCATGTCAAAAACATGCATTTTAATATTTTGTGTATAAGTGCCTGCCTGTGCTTTCGGGAGGCAAGATTACAAATATCCTAATGCTTCCGAACATTTTGTATTTTCTCGTTTTTTTATAGCCAATAGAGTATTCCAGTTTGTAGTTTCCACCCCTGAAGACTTTAGGCTCCCTCGTCAGGCTTTCAATGCTTGTTTTCTAACATGGTTTTGATTGTATGCAGAAAATAAAATCTGTGATTATAATACATTTATACATGTAGTTGTAGGCTACATATTTACCTAACATGTTAACCAGGAATTTCTGAATAGTCAATATAATCGGTGTGTGGTTTGATTTGTTCAGATTCTCTTTGGGAATGTGGTCTTTGCAGCAAAGTTTATTTTCTTCATTGATCTTAAACATTGTAAATGTTACATGGGAATCTTAAACACAGCTACACAATGTTAGGGTATATTTTGGGTTTAACATTGGAGTTTTGGTACATTATGGCACCAGTTACGTTAAGGTGAAAGTGTGTCAAACTACGGTGTGCTGTTTCTTTTCATTCTTCCTGCTATCCTAAACTGCATGTTGTAGAAGATTCATCACATTGATGAATAGTAGTGAACCTTGACCTTGAGGGATTCAAATGCAAAGAAGTGTGTAATTCCTTGTAGTACTTGCCTACCTTTTCTGCAATTTCGGATTGCACCCATTGAGTTTTCAACTCAATCTTAAACCTCCCTTGCTCATACAAATAGAATCTGTCCTTGAGAAGCATCCAACCAACTGAAGTGTCCTTAAGAAAGTTCCCTTTACTCTTAGCAGCTCCAGAGGGGAGGCTGGAAAGCTGCAGCTCTAGTGAGGCACTTTTTTTTATTACGCTGTTAGCTACAGTATATATTTGATGGTACTTTACACCGTTGTTGTGTTGCTTTTTATCCAATGTGACTGGAAACAAGTTGATTATATGTAAAAAGGATAACAGTGGCTTTTATTAGACCCATCCATTTTAAATTGATTAAGTACCCTAGCTTCTATAAAATGTTTTTGTACAGTAGTATCAGATCAGTTAACTCTTCAACTATATGTGTTATAATTCCTTCTATGCTATATATGTGTGTACTGATGCATGTAAACATATTGTAGACATTGCAAAATACACAAAAACACGTGCTACAGTACATTCACACATATGCTCGGCCAAACACAAAAACGCACGCACGCACGCACACACGCACACTCCACTAATGAGGATGGAATCTTGCCGTCTCTCTGCTGTCATCCCCGTCTGTGTCCCTGCCACCAGCTTTCACAAAAAGTAAAGAGTTTGGTCTTTTATCCCTTCTCGATGCTGGACAGCAGGCAGCACTCAAACACAAAGTCACTTTTCACATCATTTCGGTCCCTCTGTTCCTCTCTCCAGACTACTCCGTTATTTTCCTTCCGTTTGCTACAAGTGTCTCTATTCCTTTGCAGCGTGTACATGTATGCTAGAAATCGTTTTTCTCTTTTCTGACAGGTTAGCTGTCATCAACTTGTAATTTGAAAATGTGAAGCATCGTTTTGCAGTCGGCATGTGTTGGTGTTGAAGTTGATGGGGCAGAAATGTATAAATGTATAACTACAGCAGTATTTAGAACAATTCTGGTGCAATAGCAACTGGTACCAACACCTGGCAACCTGTTTAAAGGGCGGAATTACCCAAACTACAAACTAGGACATAGATTGTCTCACTAATGCTTTCTACTTGCCATCTAGATAGTCATGAATTAAATGCAACTATTCTGTTACATTTGTTTGTTTAAAGAGCAACATTTCATTTAAAAAAACAGTGTCCTGGTTAATCTGGATAATCCACAAACCTCCACTGGGCAGTTTGAATTGTGACTAGTTTCTTCTGAAGATATTAAATGAAATTCAGTTTGAATTATAGTATCAAATCATAACAAGAGTTATCTCAAGACACTTTACAGATAGAGTACGTCTAGACCACTCTAAAATTTACAAAGACCCAACAATTCTAGTAGTTCCCCCACAGATATAGTTCCAATGCAAACTGTTAGTAGTGCTAGTAGCAAGGATACTGATTCTTGAAGTAATTTTGACATATTTCAATGAAAAGTACATCACATTCCTGTTGTACAGATGGAGAGACAGGTATCTCAAAACCAATGCAAATAACAAATCTGCAAAAGTATGTTTTGCTTGTTTTCATTTTTGGGTGAAGCTATATTTTAAATCCTCACTACTGAATTATGTTTATTATCCTTTAATGGAGCCCGGCCGTAGCTTCCACCTGCCTCAGCATGTCGATTTCTTCTTCTTGACCAGCCCACAGGCCCTCTGTGGAACCTAGAACAGAGAGACACACATTAGCTCTGTCTCTCTCTATGAGATCTTGCTCCTTCTTCTTGCTCTCCTCAAGTCGGTGGGAAACAGAAAAGCAGCCCTGTATGTTCACACAGTAGCATCTCTGTTGCAGTTTGGACTCTGACCAACATCAGCTGCTGGCTGCTCCACTAATTGTGTGACAGTGTCACAATTTGCCTTACTTCTTCCTGAAAAAATACAAGTAAAGCCAGGCACCTGGTCCCTTTGTGTCTTAATATAGTGCGCCATTGACCCCAGTGTTTGTGTGTTCTCTTCTGCAGTGGAGCGATGCATGGGTGTGATGCAGTCCGGGACACAGATGGTAAAGATAAAGGCAGGATCCAAAGGGCTTGTGAGGCTCTTCTACCTGGATGATCATCGCTCCTGCATTCGCTGGAGGCCTTCACGCAAGAGCGAGAAGGCCAAGAGTGAGTATGCATGGGTGCACACATTCACATGTGTAGTGTTGAGTTTGAAAGATGTGGGTCTAACCATAGACAGCGTAAAATAGGGTTTAGCAAAATACTCTGTGGAGTTGCTTCATAGGAATTGTAGGTGCAAGTATTTTCGGAGAGCCTGACCTTTGCCAGGGACTAAACCATTTTCAACATCAACATAATTAAGAAATGTTTTTAATTTAACAAATCTGGCAAGTCACTTTAATGTTAATAAGGAATTTCTCATTAAGATCTTCAATGACAACAAATTGTTTTACACAACAGTGACCATGTAAAATAATATCCGCTCCCAACAGCTCCGGCATTTTCATGGTTATGTTTAGGCACTGGCAGCACTCGGTCAAGAAGGTTCAGGAAAGATCCACGTCATGGTTTAATACCGAAAAGGTCCGCACACAATTTATTTAAATGACATTTATCCATCTGGTTGTCTCACTGTCCATCTGTTGCCCTGTTGGACTTTGTTGTAGTAAGTTTAGGGTCATATACAAATTTCCATCCCACTCCATTAGAGACAGAATACCAGCTGATCTGAGTGGGGGGGATGATCTTTAAAGTAATATCCACATTGCCCATTATCAGCAACCATTCATCCGATGTTCCAAAACCACATTCTGTTTACTAATTTGATAGCATTTAAAAAAAACTCACTAAGAAAAACACTGGAGAACCCTTTGGCTTTGTTATGTAAGCACATAATGTAATCTGAAAACTGCTGCCCTGGTTAAAAAAAATTAATTTCTAAGTGACCCCAAGCTTTTGACCGGTTGTGTACATTATTGTAGTAATACCATAGTATTTTCTAGCAGGTGTCGAAGTGCTTTGCAGATTGTCTCTATCGCTACCCTCCATTTCCCCCCAGAATGTCTGTTGAATCAGCCACACTGCTCTGGCTTGGAAGGGATTATTATTATATATTTCATAGCCCCCTCAAAGCATCACTGTCACTTTTCTACTTTACTGGTTTTATGTTTAAACCCACTGAAGCATACATCTGTCTATGGGCCTGTCATTACATGTGCAAATGTGTGTGTGTGTGTGTGTGTGTGTGCGTGTGTGTGTGTGTGTGTGTGTGTGTGTGCGTGTGAGCTGCATTAGAAAAGCCTCTTAGATCCTTAGATCCTAGTTAGGAGAAACAAACAACAGCTGGCCAATTCTTTCTTCAAGTACATGAGTATTCTGTCCAAGCATGATCAAAATAATGCTGCTGTATATTACGTCCATCTTGTGGAGGGCTATTTGCATTGGTGGAATAATGTGGCAAAAAATATAAAATGCAAGTTTCCTTCAAACCCAAATCGAGGCACACTGTGTGACTATAATGCTGCTTGTCATTTCAGAATTTTAGAAATGAGATTATGTAACGGGATGAGAGTGTAATGGGGAAATGGATATGGACATGGATCATTTTGGAATGGCTTACGACAGTATTGTTGGGTGGGTAAGAAGGCAATTCATTCAATAGAATAATCATATCATTAATTATTTAATCAATTAATCCAACATAACGCTGTTTCCCAAAACATTAAGGTTTGTTGTTCTGAGGAGAACACATTAGTGCATTGGTGAGGGTTATTAATGAATTGATTTAATTGAATAAGACACCGAAGAGACGTACCCTGAGGAGAAAATAAGCGAGGTTAAAAGACGGGTAGAGCATCTTTGTGAATATGTAGAACAGGATGTAGTTCAGTGCAGGCTGTTTCTCTTTCCTGACAAAGACACAGAATCAAAAATAGCTGATTTTATACTCTAATCTCATTTGAACGTGAACACTCTGAAGCCTACAGGAACTGCTTTCTCTCTCTCTCTGTGTGTATGTGTGTGTGTGTGTGTGTGTTTGTTTTTTATACATGATAGAGAAAAGAGAGCAACTCATGGTTATTTTTCAGAAAGCTACGTTAAGTTAAGGTGCGCTGTAATTTCATTTCATACATGTCTAATTATTCTGTCTCCATCCTTCTGTCATCTGGATACTGTGTTGGGAATTGCCGAGCAATGAGTCACAGTATTAAAGGATAAGGCTTGTGTTATTCTGATTTCTATTATCATCAAATAATAGGAAACAACCAAAACCAACAATTTTTTAGTACGCCTCTCAATACTTTCCGACTTCCACACCCGGTCTGTGGCTCTCAGCCCTAAGCTCATTCTTCCAGTACATCTCTAAAAATTTGGTCACACATATACAGTTTACCTTTTTTGATAGACCCAATTATTTCCTAAAGCAACTGGACACTGCAGTTTTTAGCAACAACAAGACCACATACTGACTTATACTGAATGACTATTTTTAACTGTGGATTGATACACATTGGGTCCTCTTGTGAACATTCATTCCATTACATGTCATTAAGCTGACACTTTCATCCAAAGCAACTTACAATTGCTAGATACATCAGAGGTCCCACGCCTCTGGAGCAACTAGTGGTTAAGTGTCTTACTCAGAGACACATTGGTTGATGTATCACAGTGGGAATCAAACCCTGGTCTCCCACACCAAAGGCATGTGTCATATCCACTCTGCTCTATGATTCACAGCAGCTGGACAGTGGATGTGGGCTTGAGTCCAAATAAACTACAGTACCCATTAGGGGTGTGAATGGTCACTGGTCTCTGGATTTGATTATGATTATCCAATGCCAAGGATTCTAATGGTTCCATACCACAATGCGTCGCCTCCTAAATATTATTATATATTGCTACACATGATTTTCATGGACAAAGCCGCATCAATCAGTGATATATGAACATGTGTAATATATATATTTTATTGTATCTTCCCCTTAAAAAAGACTTCCTGAATATAAAGTCTAAACACAACATGCAACAGTAAAAAGAAAAAAACGGTGACCAGAAAATCAAGAATTAACATCAGTAGGCGATAATTGATTAAGGTTTGTCACTAAATCGATGCAAAATTGCAGTGCATCAATACAATGATTCATTCCAACACCCCTAGTAGGCATGTTCATGGAAATGAAGGACCTTGTCCCCCGATGCGACGGTGTGGCTCATGGATGTGGTTTTACTTTTTGACAACAAAGGAAGTCAGTGAATAGGATAAATTCAATGTTGGTTTTAGACTCTTTTTTTTCTCTCCAGCCTCATCTAACAATAATAGTCTTTTCTTTTCCACTCCCTCAGTCACCATTGATTCGCTGTACAAAGTGACCGAGGGCAGTCAATCGGACATCTTCCATCGGCATGCCGACGGCAGCTTCGACCCGGCCTGCTGTTTCACGGTGTACCACGGAAACCACATGGAGTCCCTCGATCTGGTGACGTCAAATGCAGAAGAAGCCAGAACTTGGATAACCGGCCTCCGCTACCTTATGGCCGGGATCAGTGACGAGGACTCGCTGGCCAAACGGCAGCGGACGCATGACCAATATCCTTTTAACAAGTGATAACAATTTCCTGTTTATGTCATTTGGTTTTCATCCACCTCTGGCTCAGTGTTCTTGGTCTTAGTTTTCATTTGCATGGACTCAAGAGTGTTTGTGCACACTATATGGGTCAAAGGTGATCACCGGTTCTAAAAATAATAATATATCGAAATCATGCAGATGGATTTCATGCAGACATGATACACACCTCATTTTCCTTAACGTGTGTGTGTGACGTGGCTGAAGCAGACGTTCGAGGAGGCGGATAAGAACGGAGACGGTCTTCTGAACATCGAAGAGATTTACCAACTTCTCCATAAGCTGAACGTCAATCTGCCGCGCAGGAAGGTCAAACAAATGTTTCAGGTCAGAATATGACGCCATTTTATTGAATTTACTGCCAAATGCTGGTTAATACATTATCAGTAATAGTCCCTGCAATTTTAAGATAAGGTAACATTGGGGCATACTAATGGAATGGATATGTCTAAACAAGACTAGAACCACATTATACCTTACAAATAGAAATTAATTACCCAAAGATTTATGAACACATATAAGCCCTCTTATTAAATAAAAATGAGGTTTGCTTTTAGTTAAATACATTACATTTCTTGAGTATAAATATTTAAGATCACTGATGTCACATTACTGTTGCATTTTTTATTTTTTTCTGCATTTGTGTAATTCCAATAAATGTGTGAGAAATATTTCATATGTCCATTCGCAGGAAAGAAACTTTTAGAGTAAAAAGATGAAGTGTGTGGAGACGGCGGTTTCAATTTTTAAAAGAAAAGTCGAACTGAGTGATGTCAGAAATCCAAACGCACTGTCTACAGGCTTTTCCAATGTTGCAGTCTGAAGTGTAGAGTCACAAGGCAGACGCTGAGGGTCTAAACAGATCCAAAATATAATCAATACCTGTAGGTAACGCAGCACTCGAAGGACCAAGGAATGCTGGCAGGCAGAACACAAACAGGGCTTCAAAGTTTAGCCAACAAGGCAATAAAGACAGTGTTGAGAAAAGCCTGTGTCAAAATCTTCCTTAATCCTTTTATCTTATATTGTGCCTACAATGCACATTCCTAAATAGATTTGTGTTTGTTGAGTGTGGGCAATAGGGGCCAAGCACCACATTTTTTTATTATGGGGCCCCCCTAACAGGTTTATTTAGATATAATGAAACAGTAATGTAAATCTTTTACTAAAGTTATAAACTGAACCACTTACATCAAGAATTAAAAGGGGTTGTATATATGTATTTTTGTTGCATTTGATAAAACCACTAGAGACTCCTCTTCTCCACCCCCAACAGTTTAGATTTCAAAAGTGTTTTTATCTCTTCGTAATGGGCAAAACTGTAATTTCCCTCTGTGAAACACTTCACTCTTTGGGCTTGGATTAGATGGAAAAAATGAATTTGATTATCCCTTTCCATTTAAGCGTTGGCATCGCAAACCAGAACAGCTTGCGCAGTTGCTTAAAATACCATGATGCTGTGTGTTTTCTGTCCATGCATGTCTAATGAAGTCCATCACAGGGATTTTTCCTGCTGCTTTTTCGAAGAACCTTTCTGTGATCGAGCCCCCAATGCACCCAGCGAGCTCATTACGGGAGTGTGATGGAGGCATTAGCTGGTATTATTAGATTGTGGAGCCGTTGGGCCCTCGTGCGATCCAGGTAATATGAGACGCCGGGTCCCGGCGAGCAGGCAGAGCGAGGTGGAGGGAGAGGATGAGCTGCCGTCTGTGCTGTGTATGTGTGTCCTCGGGCTACATGTAGTGAGATATGAGGTTTTGAAAGAAAACAATGGTTGAACAGGGTAATTTCTTTGCACCAAAAAGACTGGTACAGTGTGAATTGGTGTTTGTATCAGTGTGGAGGAGAGAAAAATGACAAGAGATGAAGAACAAAAAAAAGAGGCACAGCTGTTCCCCTGCGGACACCTTCACAGCTGACAAGTGTGTACTAAATGTAGACTGTGCATTGACCAATGTATTGCCAATGTATTGGCTGGGCTTTTATGGTTTATCATCATTTTAGATTAATTATTGGTTAATGGCCATGTATATTATAGACATAGTATTTCACTCACATCCGCTCAGTCTTACATTGTGTTCATGTTAGCTGATTTTTTTGGTCTTAACCATTCAGTAGAGAGTGGAGTCTGACTTCCAGTATTTCACATTTATCACATTTTATTATTTATTTAAAAATGGTTATTTAGACTTTCCTTTTTTTTTTGCTATTTTCCATGAATGTAAAAAGGTAGCTTGCTGTCTACTTATAGCAACAACAAAGTATTCTTTTGGACCTTTAAAATAATGTTTCCAAAATGACTCATAACAGATTGAGCAGCACTATGCAGGTTTGCCAGATCAAGTAGCAGATCTGTAGCCTGGAGATCCAGACCCAAATCCAAACGATTCAGGGTCTGGCATTGAGTAATGAAAGTCGCCCATCTCGAGGGGCGGTACCAAGCGTGCATTTGAAAATCTCAGTGCACGCAATGGGATAACACTACGACCAATCACAACAACACACAGGTTGACGTATCCAGAGCCCCGTACGCCCTCAACCAGCGGAGCGAACTGGCAGATTAGTCTGGCGTTCTCTGTTCAGCTCACCTCTGGCCCCGCCTACATCAGATACACCAATGTGATTGGTGCAGCTTACAGTTTACAAGCTTCTGCAACCTACCAGACTGTTGGAACTGTTCTATTATTTACTGTTACCCACTTAGTCATTATGTCCACATAACTGATAATTGTTTTAATCAAAAATCTCATTATGTCAATATTTTGTGAAAGCACCAATAGTCAACACTACAATATACCGTGATGTATGTAGCACTATGTGGAACCAGATCATATCAATGTGTCATGGATGCCGTATCACTTCCTCAATCTCACAGGAAGCAGACACGGACGATCAGCAGGGCACGCTGACGTACGAGGAGTTCTCCGTCTTCTACAAGATGATGTCTCTGAGACGGGACCTTTTCCTGCTGATGATGGCGTACAGTGACAGGAAGGATCACCTGACAGCAGAGGAGCTGGCCAACTTCCTGCAGAATGAGCAGAAGGTCAGAAGTCCAGCTGGTCTTTTGGTCAGAGCGAATCAAATTCTCAGCCAGTTAGATTACACCAACACATTTTTAAACGACTTTCCCTCTGATCTCGCTCTGCTGTCTCCACAGCGCTGTGTCAGCGCTGGTCTGGCTACACCGCATGTCTATTCTGGGATATCGGGAAAAAAACGCTTTCACTTGTTTATATATCTTTAAACCAATTACAGCCGTCCTGGGCAGTACTAAGAATGATAGATAGCTAGATGGGACGGATATTCCAGATGTCAGGCTTTATCCCAGCAATGTACATCTGTTAAGCAAGACTTTTTTCTCCCTTATAAGCCGTTTCAATTTATTCAGATCCAGCCACACAAAAGAGATTAAGTTCCTGTTCCCCTTAGTCTAACATGTAATTCCCTTTGTCTCAGCTGTCTGCCAGGATGAATCTGCTCTACTAAATCTATCACACCTAAAATTGGTTTGTCTCATGGGAGCCCCTTTCTTGTTCTTTGTACTTATTCTTTGCTCTTCTTTTTTTCTTTGTGTTCCTGACACAGTCTTTTCTCTATTACACTGCAATGGTGTCATTTTTCATCATGCTTTATTTACCGCCTTCAGCCTGCGATACACATCCTTAATACAATTGTCGGACTTGTTTGACATGGCTGAAAATTAAAAGCAGCACAAATGTGTTTTTAAAGATAGGACCTCATTCTGAGTATTTAAACTGAAATTGGGTCATTGTTATTTACTACATTAATTACCACACTAAAGAGTCTAAACAAGGTCTCTACATTTTTTTCTCTACAGATGGCCAGTGTGACTCCAGAGTATATAGCAGAAATCATTGACAAGTTTGAAATGTGCAGCGAGAACAAACAAAGAGGCGTCATAGGAATTGAAGGTAATTTTTTCCCGTTACATGTCTTCTATTTTTACTTTTTCTTTCCTTTTTTCATCTTGCCCTCTTGTATCCGTCAACCATCAGTTTACAATCATCTATTACTTTATTGCATCCTCTCAGAACCGATCCGAAGTCAGGTATGGATAGAGCTGAAGCCATTGTGGAGGTGTGTGTGTGTGTGTGTGTGTGTGTGTGTGTGTGTGTGTGTGTGTGTGTGTGTGTGGGTGTGTGGGTGTGTGGGTGTGTGGGTGTGTGGTAGGTAGAGAAGGGTCCCCACACTTTCTACCCCGGGATTAATTTGACGTCACGGCTTAGGTGATCTAATAAGAAGACGGTCCCTAGTTATGTGTCTGCATAAGACACAGTCTACATCTCGTTTGCCAGTTCCCAAAATGATTGCTTATAGCCTACACCACTGTAAACACGTAAGAAACGGTGTGCAACAAGTTGAGTGATGAGCACATGAGAGTATACGCTATAGACATATTTCGTCCAGGCTTTTGAGAATAAGTTAGCAAACTCACATCAAATTAAAACACTTTTTAAGATTTAGATCAGCTGTACAGGCCAATATTTTTAGGGTGTTGTGAAGCCATATGAAATAGTGTGTAGGCCAGTACAAATTAAAATGACACTGACTTTGTAATACGTCAAATATCTTTGGCTTTGAGCAAGATGTAATAAATGAAACTTCTTTTAAATAAAATTGAAATTTAGGTATATCATAACAATCATCACCATTACATTTTTGAGCAAATTTACCAATTCAATTAACATTTCCATCAACCACGTTTTATTATAATTTGTGAATTCAACCCCTCATAATAAAAATATTGAATGCTGACTGCAGTGGTGAATTCTCCTCAGATTGAACAAAACAAACCAAAAAAATCAATGTCCAACTACCACTGAAGGGCCGAAGGAGTGAATCTTACACAGAGATGAAAAAGACATTCTGTGAGGTTTATTAATCCAATATCTCGGGAAACAAAACATTTTACACAAAAGGAGCAATAGTCTCTAGTGCCTGGAAAATAACCATCAGCCCTCCTCGGTGTCTACCCCCCACATACCTGTTCACCCATAAATGTAGACTACACCTGGTGGCTAAAGCTGCCTGGTACCTTCAAAACAAAAGCACTAACAGATCCTAAAAATAACCCAAATAAAATAATGATAAACAGATTTATGTTGCTACATGATTCAAAACTGAAATTAAATAAATAATTATTTAACTATTAAATGTAACAAAACAATGAATAGCTCCAACACTGTGCATGAGTGGCTAAAGAGAATAAAAACCAATGACCGTGAAGGTTTGAGGATTGTGTCTTTTGGCAAGTGTTCTTCTCTGAGTGTGAGTTAAAGTAACACCACGTGCATCTGAAGGGGGAGCCTAAGGGAAAAGATGGATTGAGGAGCGTAGCTGGAGTGAGAAAATTGGGAAGTCAGAATGAGGGCGGCGGGAGAGAGAAAATGAGAGTGTGACAGAAATAAGGGAAGGGAGTATAGGGAGAGGAGATGTGAGGGGGAGGAGGAAGGGTGAGACTAATCGGGTTGGAGGCATGAAGGACTGATCAGACCCAGCATTGCAGAGATGTGTGTGTTTAAACACGCTTTGTGCACAGATGTAACAGTAACGTACAGATTCATTTTAAATGTCCTATCACATGCTGCTTTTTGGAAGTCTTTATATAGACCTTAGTGGTCCCCTAATACTGGATCTGAAGTCTCTTTTATATAGACCTTAGTGGTCCCCTAATACTGTATCTGAAGTCTCTTTTATTTAGACCTTAGTAATCCCTGATACTGTATCTGAAGTCTCTTTTAGATAGACCTTAGTGGTCCCTTATACTGTATCTGAAGTCTCTTTTATATAGACCTTAGTAATCCCTGATACTGTATCTGAAGTCTCTTTTAGATAGACCTTAGTGGTCCCCTGATACTGTATCTGAAGTCTCTTTTATATAGACCTTAGTGGTCCCCTAATACTGTATCTGAAGTCTCTTTCCCAAAATTCAGCCTTGGTGCAGAATTACAGCCACTAGAGCCAGTCCCATAATGAGCTTTCCTTAGGACGTGCCATTTCTGTGTCTGTAGCTATTAAGGGGGGCTGGAGGTGTGAGAAAGGGGAGCTTCCTTCTTATGACGTCATAAGGGGCAGATTCCAGATTGGCCCACCTTAGCTTTCATTTTCTCAAAGGCTGAGCAGGAGGCCTCGGTTTACACCTATCACCATTTCTAGCCACTGGGGGGCCATTGGCAGGCGGACGAACGCATATTAATGTTAAAAAAAAAACATAAAGTGACATTTTCATGCCATGGGATCTTCAACATACTGTTACAGTGTGATAAGCTTTAAACTACTGTGTTTCGTGTCATGTAGTGCACTGTTAAAATATGGATTTAGCCATGCTGGCACCATGACAAGATCGTGTGTCCAGTTATGACTGACTTTCCGTATTCAAAATATTTCCAATGTCTGCGTCAGGTTTTTCAGTTTCTCCTCCGCAGTCTACTTTTCCACATTAGCTGATGGCTTCCCTTGTGTCTGCTTTCTGTCTTATTGGTGACTTGTCATGCTCTTCGTATTTTTGTCTCATTTTTTATCCCTCCTCTCTGGATGAAAGGATGCTTTCTTCCCTCTCATTCCTCTTAATGCTGTACCAAAAGTTGTATCTGTGTGAAGTATATTCACCAGTAGCATGGTGTCAAACCTCACCCCTCTTGTTTGAAACCACAGCGCTCTGGTTTGAATGTGCTTGTCTGTCATCCTTTGCTATTTTCCTGGAGATCAACCTGAAAAATGAAGAGAGATTCAGTAGATGTCAGTGTTGGAAGATGTTAGAATGTGTACGACATGATCTGGATACTGGTAGTTTGAAAAAGAAAACTTCTTGTGTAACGGTGTTCACTTTTCTTTTCAGGACATTGAATCTAAATTTAAATGAGATGTAGGCAGGCTGACGAACACTGCATGACAAGCACTATAGTCTACGTTTACAGCCATTTGTGTGGCTCTTTGTGTACTTGAGCAAAATGCTAATGTCAGCATTCTGTCATGCTTGCAATGACAATGCTAACTCATAGTTACCGCTACACACAGCAGCAATCAACTTATGTAGTCACAAAACAGTACTATGGTACACCAAAAATATGACATACAACAAAGCATATGTAAATGTTGCACATGTTCTGTGAGATAAAATATATAAATACAGAGGAAAGGAAATCATGAAAACAATAACACAACAATACATAATGCATACAACTAAATGCAAGAGTGTCTTTTTGCCTATGATTTATAAATAAGTAAAGATTGGCCTGTTTTCTTGTTGAGTAGTGTTATATGTTCGGAGGAAAGAAACCTGGAAGTTGTTGTTTTATACCTTTGCTGGCTCTGGAAAGTCTCATGTTAAAGAGGTATAATGTTTCCTGTTTACCAGTTTAGTATAGCTTGTTAGCATGTTAACATTTTACAATTAGCACTAAACACAAAGTGAAACTGAGGCCGATTGTCATTGGTTTGGCAAATATGTTGGTCAATATTCTCCAATTTAATATATCCCATGCCGATGTAAGGGGAAACCCAAATATCTGTATCTGATTTAATGGCATTTCACTCAAATCCTCAACTGTCAACCGCATGGTGGGGTTAGGGCAAAGTCAGGAGATCACCAAAGTCAGCAGGATACATCCTCCGTGGAGCATGCATGATTTTACAAATTTCACAGTGATCCATCCGATGTCTCAGTCTGGACTGAAGTGGTGCACTGACAACAGGACGACAGACAGACTGCACTGCCCTCCACATGACTGCCAGCATGGCTCAAAGCAAATTACGTTTGAGCCCACTTCGTGTTTTCATTCATTCAATGTCCAAAGCGATAACTCATAATTGAAACTAAGCAGAATTCTTTAACAGTATCTGGCTTGTTTGAAAGTTATTTTTTTCTAAACATTTGTATTATTCTTCAGGTTTTACAAGTTTCATGCGCAGTCCAGCGTGTGACATTTTCAACCCTTTGCACCACGAGGTGAATCAAGACATGGAGCAGCCTCTGTGTAACTACTTCATCGCCTCGTCTCATAACACATACCTGACTGGGGACCAGCTCCTCTCCCACTCCAAGACCGACATGTATGCCTGGGTGCTGCAGTCCGGCTGCCGCTGTGTAGAAGGTAAGGATGGTTGATGGATGGATGATGGATGGTTTGGTGGATGATGGTTGGATGGATGATTGATGTTGGATGGTTGGATAGTTGGATGGATGATGGGTGGTTGGATGGATGATGGGTGGTTGGATGGATGATGGGTGGTTGGATGGATGATGGATGGTTGGATGGATGATGGGTGGTTGGATGGATGATGGATGATGGATGTTGGATAGTTGGATGGTTGGCTGGATGATGAATGTTGGATGGACGGATGGATGTTGGATGGACGGATGGATGGATGGATGGATGGATGGATTGCCGTCTGCCCATCCGTCCAGTGGGGTAAATTTCTTTGCATGCACATGGCAATATACAATAAATGGACAAATACAAAACATATAACATAAAGATAGGTAAAGACTGATAATTGGATAGATTTGTATCTTTTCCAAGTAAACAAGTCTCCTCAGTCTGTACAAAGCCTCACATACTGTAAATGCATAGGTACATGAACACATCATACATCTATATTAAAATATGGACGCCATCAAAGCTATAATCTGACTGTGTACGCCTTTTCCACAGAAGACATTTTGACATGTCCCAGTATGAAAAGCACAGGTATACAGTACATAATAACATTAAGCGTGGCTGTATTGGTTTCAGTTTCTGCCATCATGGTAGTGGGCATCACTCTCCCACTGCCACTGCCTACAGGGCCCTTCAGAACAGAGCTATCAGCTAGTGATACTGGTAACACCTGTGCTTTTCCTACTATGACATGTCAAAATGTGTGCTGTGCAAAAAGCCATTTAAATTGGACAAGCTGGCTTATAATTGCAACAAACTCAGTTTCACTCTATATCAAATGGTGTCACTCTGTTTGGCTAAATGTGTAATAGAATCAGTCCCTGTTAGGGATGATTATGGATACAATTTGGAACCTTTTTTGTTATTGTTTTTAAATTTAAACCCAACAGCTGTTTTTGCTGTGTTAATGAATTGGAAGACAATTTGCAGATGTAGCAAGAACAATGAAAAGTAGCACACTCTTACACATGCTATTGCTTGAACATTACTTTCATCCATGCTATGATGTGTCCCACAATAATTTCACACCAGTGTGTGTTAGGAGAATGTGAAACAGCTGATAGATCAAGTACATTTAAAATCGACTGTGTTGGATATTTTCAAAGCTGAACATGGAGAAGAGACAGAAAACTGAGAACATTTACATGATGCTGTGTGTTGTTCATGCGTCGTTTCTTGTGGTTTTCCCTGCAGTGGACTGTTGGGACGGTCCTGAAGGAGAGCCGATGGTCCAACACGGCTACACTCTGACCTCCAAGATACCGTTCAAGTCTGTCATAGAGACCATCAATAAATATGCCTTCATAAATAACCAGTGAGTCAAAGCTCCCTACACTCGGTCTCTCTGTGTGTGTGTGTGTGTGTGTGTGTGTGTGTGTGTGTGTGTGTGTGTGTGTGTGTGTACACTTCCCTTATCCCATAGGTATTGTAATAGGAGAAAATGGCTCATAATGCCAAATTGAAATGCCATTTACTTATGTCTCCATCGGTTTACTCAGTCATAAAAATCTGACTCAAACGTTCAAAAATCATGTCGGTAGAGCAAATATTGATCTTTGCTTCAAGACACACAGCAAAACACGTTTGCATGTGCTAACACACAGATTGTACTATTGATTGTACTTTGCATATTGAGTTGCTTTATCGACCACTTTGGAATGAAATATTAGAGCATCACCTTGCTCATAAAAAAGCGGCAGAACTATAGTTTTCCTCCTAAAACGGATCTAGCACTTCCCGCACTGCTATAATACAATATCTATGAATTTGATAGGATTCCCTATAGGGTGTAAGGAGAAAGATGCAACATTCCAATCAGCCGGGTTTGTGTTTTTCAGAAAACACAGATTCCTGGCAGTAATTAGCACCTATTACTCAACCATCTGCTTAGCAGCGTTTCCTCTGGCTCCCTGAAGAGCCACCGTTTGTCTCTGCTGGGTCCAACAATACAAAAACAAAGTGGTGAAGGATGAAGCGTCCTGCGGCCACATTGGCTCGCTTTGGCATCTATTGCAGCTACATATGAGTACAGCGCCTGTGTTATGAAAGTATTTGTGCAAGTCAGAGGTAGACAGTGTTGGAGTAGATTCAATTTAAGTTGAAATGTAAGTATATCATGCAATAGCTTGTTGACAAAGTTGATTTAATTAATTTCCGTCGACAACAGTTTCTCCAGATGGTTACTTTGTATTCCTCTGTAAATTAAACTGAAGTCCATGTTTAACGTGGTCTCCTAAAAGAAAAAAATTGCTAATTCCAAAATATCTTTATATTCTCATAAACTCCCACCATATTAATTAGTCATTTGTAAGAATTCGGACAGCAGAACAGATGAATGAATTAATCCCCCTGTGCTTTAGCTTGTGTCTCCCTCTTTGCTGTTCTCACCTTTTACGTTCAACTAATGTTTTATCATCAGTGCCACCTGTTAATTTGATTAATGGCTGTATTGTCACACACGCACACACACACACACACACACACACACACACACACACACACACACACACACACACACACACACAATTTTCAATGAGCCAGTGTCGCCCCAGTGTCAAAGTAAAATTACTCTGGATGTTCCTCTCTCTCTTCTTTTGTTTTACTTTGACTGTGTGTGTGTGTGTGTGTGTGTGTGTGTGTTGTGTGAGTGTGTGCGTGCGTGTGAGTGTGTGTTTTATGGATCAGAGGTGGAGTTGAGAGCAAGGCTGTATCCCCTGAGGGAGAGCTGTCAGTCTGACAAACCTGACATTTGAGCTGTGCTGCCGTATGGCCACAAGTCATTTCACCTTTTCTAAATGAAAACATAGGCACACACACACGCGCACACACACGCACCGCACTTTGACACACATACACACCATGCCACAGAGGCGAAGAGGTGTTCATGCAACAGTATTTGAATCATTTACTGCCTAATGGTTCCTATGCTTGGAGGTGAGAAATGGAAACACAGTTTGATATGTGGTTCACACTCACATCTGCAGATAAGTCTCTCTTCAGTCCATTGGCTGCATTCAAGACACATTTTCTTGGTGCAGGTTTTGAAGTAATTTATGGAAATCTGATTATGGATGTTGACTTTTTTTTCTTTCTTTCAGGTTCCCAGTAATTCTGTCCATAGAGAACCACTGTAGCATCCAGCAGCAGAAGAAGATTGCTCAGTACCTGCGAGACATCTTTGGAGACAAACTGGATGTGAGAGATGCTTTGAGCAGAGACTCCAAAACATTACCCAGTCCTCAATGCCTGCAGGGCAAGATCCTCATCAAAGTAAGAACAAATCTATGGATACCGTTGATGGATGGTAAACCGAAAATATGGACTGAAATAAAATTGCTAAATGAAAATAAGCCCAGTCAGTAAGTGCACTTGCAATGCAAAGCATGTACTTCGCATGGCTCCATTTCCTTCCTCTTATTTCGGTGAAGAAAGCACAGCACTCGTTATCTCTCCATATCTGACTTCATGTGCGTTGAGTGCTGACGATGGGGAGTGGGAGAGGCACGGCAACGCAGCTAGTCATTGCCCTTAAACAGATGAAGAGAAGGAAGAGGAGAAAGAAAACTAGGTCATTGTATTAATCGTAGAAGGGTAAGGGGAGATGGACGAGGCGCTGGCATGTGATAACTGAGCGACAGATTGTGGTTGTTTTTTATACTTTTGAAACAAACACATACACAAACAGAACCTGCACAGCGACTCAGGTGGGGCTGTTAAACTTCATTATTTCAACTGTCACCAAATGTTGAATAGATGAATATTTAAAGCATATTTAAAAGTAAGAAAATTAGAAATGTACACAGAGTCCCAGTCAAACCTTTATTTCTTAAATCCCTGCTTAAAACTAAACTGGAAAGTAAAACTTTAACATAAATCCCTTCGTAATTCAGATTCAAGTATTCTTTTTGAACTTACCATAGTGGCTTAAAATGTCAATTTTCTCTGAATGAATAATAACAAATAATGCAGTTTCTCATTAACTAAAAATGAAGTCACCATAGGTAGAACACACATTCAGTCCTTTAAACACTCGGGGCACACATTCAGACTGATACAATAACTGATATTAATAATATAATGTAATGTTAGTGCTTTTTTACTCTGACATGTATAGAGGCTGAATGTCCAAGGAAACGTTAGCAGTTGTTTTTTCTTTGGAGTAGTTTAAGTGTGGGTGGATGTAAAATAAAATTAGTATAAAAATATTATATTCTGTCTCTCACCACCAGTCAATGAAGGTTTCTCTAATCTATACCATTCAGTTTGGAGACCCTGGGGCTTTTTCATCAGCTTGATGACTTTTCCTCATTTTATGAGGATTGCTTTTTAAACTTATCTATCCAGTCAAAGAAAATTGAGGCATTACTTCTGCTTGTGGTATCAGAAACATAGTTTCACATAGTCTATATAGTCTATAGCCAATCTGTTACATTTTTAGCAAACCCCTCCCAAATCCCAAATGAGTCTATTAGGATTTCTGTTTGGGAGTTTTCTAGCACCTCCTTTGTTAATTACTCTCTGGCAAACAAACAGAATAGCCCATTAGACGTATGAAACATGGACGATTTCCTGATTTGGTATAATAACCAAGCTTTAAAAGCATTTTTCAAAAGTCTAAAGCTCATTTTGTGGCAAAGACGGGGACCATTTTTAACTTTTAAACATATGTTGTACGTACTGTGTATATAAGTTATCATCTGTTGTGATCCTAAAAGACAGGACGGTGCCCAGACAGATGATCTGTGAAATATGGATCATATGATCATCTATTTTTCTTCTTCTTCTTTTTTTTAAACGTCAGGCCTCACTTTGAGGGCCATAGACCCAGAAGATCCTTATCCACTTGCACAGGAAGAAGACACAGAGAGAGATCCATTTTTTTTATAAGAACTAGATTAAATTGACTTTATCTGTGAAGTGAAGAAAGCCTGCATTGTTCCCCGGGAAAAAAAAGCTTTGCCTTTGTCACTCGCCAGCCAGATGTCTGGAAAGTGAAAGAGCATTATTGATTTCCTATAAAGCCCTAACAGTTTTTCCTTCGTGTCTTTTTTCCCGTATCTGCCCTCATTTGAGACCCTTGAACCTCTCTCCATCCCCCAGTAGAGCAAGAGACGATAGAGTCCCAGGACAGTAAAGGAAAATGGCGTAAGGGTTTTGACAGTCACAGATAGAAGGAAGAGGGGATAGACTACTTGCGGCAGTGATTGAAACGAGGGCATTGATGTCAGCCAGTGAGAGACTCAATGTATCGTGGGAAGCTCAGGGCCTGCCATTGATTCTAGAAGAAGCCTAAAAACATCTTGACTCCCACGCACATCTTCAGAATGGCTCACAATTGGGCTTTTTTTGCCGAGGAAGCTGCTCAGGGAGCTGCTCTCACGGCGAGTCTGAAAATCTGCAGCTGATTCTACAATTTCTGTGTTTTTTGCGTGTGCACAACTGCACAATGTGGGACAGTAATGCCTTTCACTCTGCATATGACTACAAGGAAAGGAGCTACAAAACAGAGATGACTTGATGGTGTATTTTCATGTGTATAAGATTGTGTTCAGTTGAGTAAATGTCTGAGTAAAACATGCAGCATTCGGCTGTTAGATTCTTGGACTATCTTAGAGGGGCAACCCGTGTGGGCGCTCTATATAAAAGAGACGAGCGAGGATTTTAGATAAGTGCATGGGTCAAATGTATGTTTGTCCACTCTCCTCTCAACTCTTTGACTTTCCTCTCTCTATCCAGGGGAAGAGTCTGCCTGCCTATCTGTCAGCGGACGCCGAGGAAGGCGAAGTGTCTGATGATGACAGCGCGGATGAAATTGAGGATGACTTCAAGCTTAAGAGCAGTAATGTAAGGCAGCAAAATGTAGCTATGAACAATATGTGCACACAAACATGCACGAACAATCGTGTTACCACCCCCGAACAGACATGTTACTTCACGTTTTCAGACCACTTGCATTCTCAGACCAGTTGTGCCCATCTATCAAGTTTTGTCGATCTTTTAATTTTTCACTATAATGATAGTAAGTAATAATAATTGTGTATTGGTAATGTAGCCAGGGGCTCAGGAAGGCCCTTTCCATTTAAATGATTGCAAAACAGCTGAAATACGCCTTTCATTCACCTAACACAGAGCCCTTATTCCTGTTTGTCTACATGCCGTTGAAACCAGAACAGCACTGAAAGGATTGTATCCTTCAACAAATACAATACTTTTATTGATACAACAGATATTATAAATGAAACAAGATTGCAAAACTCAGCTTTTTTTAACTTTTAATTTAGTATTTTACCTTTTACAACAACATATTTTTTTCAGCAACAGCAACAGCTTCCCTTATGGTTGTATCTATGCTTCTCTTTCAGTTATTTTAGTGCTGCTTAATCAGTTCCTTCAAAATAATATGGCATCATCAACATCCTATATTTGCAGGGACTTATGTTAGAGAATCAAAACCGTCCTTTACATTAGTTGGATAATGGCATCTTAATGACATTGTCCTTGATGTAATGCCACTCAGTATTTGGGCAGTAATGTCGGTACTTGTAAAGTTATATTGATCATTATTGCAGGAATGTTTTGGAATAATCAATGCTTAATGGTGCATATATAATTATTAAGTCTATGCAAGCATTTAAATTTGCAGTTTTTTTTATAGTTAAGCAGTGCAGAAACATGTAAAACAAGTCCGAGAATCTCATTGCTGCTTGTTTTTGCAGATTACTCCTGAACTTGCCTTGGGCCATTTTTACATTCATTCCTAATCTTGTTTTGTCGTTCTGAGAAAGTGTTAGTAGTGCCAGGGTCCTCCTCACCACAGTTAAAGCAGGAAAACACTCAGCTATTTTCCAGATGGTTTTGTTGTGTAACTAGGATATGGCATCATTCTTCCACATTTAGCTGGAGGCATGAAGCTGCAGATGCCACTTTGGATGATCACTGCTATTTTAAAAAGGGTGGATGGCATGTTTCCACTGATGAGATGTTTTGTACTCAGCTAATTAAACCATTATGTTTTCACAGCAGTCACCACTAATATTGCAGTGATTTACTGTATAGCTTATGTCTGTGGAATAAGTTGAACTGCATCATATGATGCCAAACAAAAATCTGTCTAAAATCTCAATTTACAGCTCACTGCAGACTAAACCACTAAGTGTCTGTTATAGAAATACAACAGTGAGAGTAAACAAGCGCATAATTTTGGACACAGCTTATGTGTCTGAATAGTTTTGATGTTTGAAATTTAAGACTCGTACCACCTTTTGGCTTAATTAAAACAATGTGATGCTAACACAGCCTACAGTTAGCTTGTTTAATGTGTAAAAGTATTGATATTAAACACGCTCACTCTCGCAGTAATGAAAAAAAACGGAAGTGTTAACAGATGGCCTGCAGGTGGCGCAGGAGTCAAAATTGCGCCAGCATTTATTTTCTACAGCTGGCGCACATCTGTATGTCTACATCTCTAATCCTAAACTGCTGCTGTAGCAAAACATTCTTATGAACAGGTTTGTATGATATTGAACGGAAATGTATGAACGCCAATTAGAATGATATACTATGAAAATAGGTGGGTCACGTGACGCCAGTTACAGAGCTCTGTGAGCTGTTGGTTATATCAGCGGCTGTTGCTAGCTGAGTTTAGCCAACAGAAGGTTACGTGGGCCGGGCTACAGACCACCGCAAGATGGCGGTCCTTTCAGGGGCTGTAGCTGTTGCGTTTGGCTGACAAAAAGTGAGCCTCGTGCTGCGATAACAGTTAGGCCGAATCTCATTCTCCATCTTAAGCCCACCCCTTACTCCTAGCCCTGGGCCCTTGAAACCAAGTGGTAAGGGCTAGGGTGGAGAACACCCCCCTATGAAATGGGACACCACTTGGTTACATCACCATACAGTATTGATCATGAACTTCCAAGATGCCGTCTGTAAGCGTGTCTGTGTCGATTGTGTGAGTTTTGACATCAGTGTCATATGCATTTATATATTTATATATTTAATAGTTATTTTATGTCCACTCTGGTGGTGCAGAGGCAGATGTTCTTATCTGTGTAGTACTTGTGTTTGCAATACATATGTGTATACACACACGGTGTGTTGTATATCTGTTTCAGTTATCATATCATTGGTTGAAGGCACCAAAGCAACTAGTTAAGATTAGGAAAAGACCATGGTTTGGAGGGTTAGGATCGGTTAGGGTTAGGGTGGAAAGCGCTGTGCTTTATGATCCAAACATCCACCTCGACCTTCCCCCCATTACTTTTCATAGCAATGTTTATAAATGGTCCATAAGAACAGCCTGGCTGTAGTTACTTTACCTTCTAAAATACGGTGCTGGTGGTACTGCGGCTCAAAGCTGCTTAAGATTGGCTGGACCTGGTTTCAGGTTCTTCGCATCAGTGACAATGTGTTTCCCCATCATCTCCTAACATGTTCCCTTGTTTCTTTATTAAAATGCCCTCCTTCGTGTGTCTCAGCTGTCTTTCTCCTTCCCTTATTTTAATGCCTCTCCTTATCTTTCACACAGGGGAATGGTCATCACCAGGTGGAGTCTCACATCAGAAAGAAACTGGACTCTCTACTGAAGGAGTCTCAGATTGGAGACAAGGAAGATACAGACAGTTTCAGCATCCGAGCTCTGCTCCGGGCTACGCACCAGGGCCTTCAGAAGAACCTGCGGCAGGTAGAGGGGGGGGTCAAACACACCTACTGCACATATAAAAACTGACTGTCAGATAGGACCTCCTATTGCCAGTCTAAAGGGACTGCTGTGTTTCATCCAAAGTGTATCAAAACACACCAAAAGGCATGAGAAACCAAATGTCTGCAGTGTTACTTAATATTTAATTTCCCTGCTTGCCTCTTGTGCTATTTTTAGAAGCTTCAGTTTCCTGACAGCCATTTTAATGTACTGGGTGTTGTGCATCAGGGATTATATTTCTCTTTATTCTAACCCTTCTTTGTTGGTGATTCCCCTTCACCTCATTCTGTCTCTAGAGTCTTTTCTTCTCTCTGTCTTCCTTACTGTAAATTTCCTTCTTCAGTTTCTCTCTCTCTCTTATTTCCCACCCACTCTCTTCTTCAGCTGTGCTGTGCTTCATTGGCTAATGTCTGATGCGTTCCCTCGAGCGATTGAGCTTTAGGGTTTAGGTGTCTCGCTGGGCGCTAATGTGGTAGTAATTAGATTCACATCAAATGATCCACACACACAAACACACGTATAAAACAGTCTCTGAATGTGTTCTTCTTGTCCCTAGAGCTCCAAAGGGGTTCTGAAGAAATCCCAAAGCAGATCCTTCATCACGACGCTCAAGCAGAAGGTGAGGAGCATGGAAGGGACGTTTGCTCTTTTTTTGCTTGATTCTTGGTCTATTCTTGTGAGGTCTCAAATGGCAAATTCAAGTTAGCTGGGAATGAAATGTTTCAGTACTTCATACCCCAATATAGGCGGAACTATAGTTCTCTACAAGACATGTTAATTGGACAGCATCCAGCTTTCTATTTACCGACAACAGGACCTAAGGAGCGAACACTGATTTTTGACTTGAAGAAAAACAGGCAAGCCGAACTAAATGGGGAAAATTCCCAGATTTTCTGGGCCGTACAGCTAGTCTGACATGACTCTCTCACCGTGGCCTCGGCTGTTGATTGAGCACGTTGTTCTGAGATAGACTTCTCTAAGAAAGACAGGGAGTCTGAAGCTTCGACAGCCACTAGAAATAATTACACCTTTCAGTGTAACTTAAGTATTCAACACACAGCAACAAAAACTACAGCCTCCAACACTTCTATAAAACAGTTTTCAATAAAAACAGAACATTATAGTCTTCGTGAAGGCAGGCTTTGGCATTGATCTTTTCATTTATTTTTTGAGTTCCCATTAAACTGGCCAAAGAGAGTATTTTTTAAACATTAATAATGATTAACTTGTCTTCACTTATGGGAAGCAGAATTGAAGCCTCCTTACTGTTCTTCTGAAGATAAATCTCCTATAAAGTCCTACATGAGAACATGCATTTACAAAGCGCCCTTTTTAGTGTTATCTTCAGCCTGCTAGAGGTAGCTGGAGGATAATTAAGACGGCCACTTCCAGTTCCACACAGCAGATCAATGCAGTGACGTGTGTGTGTGTTATTCATATCTGTGACTTTCACATGTCGATCAAAAGCATGTACTATCATGATTTAGTTCCTCTCTAAAGTCTGTGTTTTTCACTTATATTGGAATTGATTAAGATGTTGTCTTTTCCTTCAAGTGTTCAATCCATTTTACAACTCATTTTACAGTATAATATAGGTTTGGACAATATAGTGTGGTTGTTTTTGTTACATTTCTTCTACATTCCCTTTTTTCTCTGCCTAGCTTTTTGCCACTCTGAATTTCTTTGTCTTTCCATTTGCTTCATTTTACCTACCTCTACCCTATCCTCTGTTTACCCACTCACATATCCTCTTCATTCTTTTATGCCTCCCTCTTTGCATATTATGCATCCTCCCACGTGTGTGTGTGTACACATGCGTGCATGCATGGGTGCATGGAAACTGTTGGCAACCGGCCTAAACCCTGTAATTACTGCGACCCTCATTCTCTCCTCAACTCCACATTAGCCCCAATATAGATGTTGCTTCTCTCAGAAGTAAAAGCACACTTCACTAAAACTACACACTTGCTATAATTACATATGTTTTGCATAGAACACCCACCAGCATGCACAACTAGACACTCAAACTGCTACAACAATATCATGAATCACACAGAAACACAGAGAATTTACTAAAGACAATTTATCAACCACCCTTGTTTGCTAAAGAGTTTGTAAACTGTGAGTTAATGGGGGAGGCCGTATCATGTAAGGAAACCATTAGTGTGTGTGTCTGTGTGTGTGTGTGTGTGTGTGTGTGTGTGTGTGTGTGTGTGTGTGTGTGTGTGTGTGTGTGTGTGTGTGTGTGTGTGTGTGTGTGTGTGTGTGTGTGTGAGTGTGTGAGTGTGTGTGTGTGTGTGTGAGAGTTTCCCCGTGTGTGCGAGAATTAACATATTGTGTTTTTCCTCTGTCCAGAGGCACTCCAAATCGAGGCTGTCATGCCAAAGCGTGGACAAGGAGGACGACGTTCAGGACAGGTGTGGGGGGGAGGCCGGAGGACAGTTGAACAGGTGACCTTTGACCTGCTTTGCCATAACACTGACAATCCCTGACAGCGGGGAGGTTTGATAGTTACTGCTGGGTGTAAAGAAAAGTGCTATGCAAATTACTACAGCGTCTGCAGTGTGAGGGAAAGAATAATGGACTTCAAGCCCAGACCTACCACTGTCAGCAGGAAAAGGAAGACTTATTGGTTCCGATTCATTCTTTTATGTATCACATTTTAGCACATTTACAATAAATGAAGGACAGCAGGAATGCTCTGCGAGCTTTGCAGCTCAATCATGACTTCCTGCTCACTTCAGATTGTGTATTTCTTAGGGCTGGTTTAATGTATCAAGTCACTCTACTGAACTGACTAAGAAGTGCAAAGCACCAAAGACAGAACACCCATGATCAATGAAATTGAGTTGAAGACTGGAGGAATTACATATCGTATTATCACACAGCTGCAGTGGCTCACAGCATTGTTTATTATCGCATAATATCATCAGGAATAGACATGATATTCAGTCGTGGCTGCTTCTTTTATTCGATATTTGCAAGGGAAAAAAATAGCTTTTCAGCTTTGCTTTGACTTTAAATGCATTCTCCTGTGACCAGTAGTGTAGAATAAGATCCTGTATTAGATAAAAGTAGCGAAACTACACTATGAAATACTCTGTTACATGTAAAACTCCTAAATACAATGTTGTACATCAGTGAAAGTACAGTGGCACTGGCTACAAATGTGACTTGGAAATATAAAAAGGGCCCATTATGCAGGCATCAGATTATTTTTGATGCATTAAAGCACAATAAATAGCACACTGTGCCAAATAACAAAGGAGAAGTTGAATCCATAACTACTAAATTATCATAAATATTATTATTTTGTTCAGCAAACGTTACATAGCACACTTAAAGTTGTAGTTGGTCAAAGTGGGGCTAATTTTAAGTAGTTTAACCTATACAAATTTTCTAAACAGATACAATATTTTAGTTTAAAAAAAGTCTTAATAATCTAATAATTAAAAAATATAATTATAGTAGTAAATTGTCAAATATCAACCCCTGAAATGGAGTAGATGTATGAAGTAGCCAAAAATGGAAATACTCAAGTAAAGTAACTAAAAGTTGTTATTTACTTGAGTAAATAACATAAATGTCACATGTGCTCTCTCAGTGTCTCAGTATCACTACTGGGATATGCGTTCCATTTCCATTAGGTAGTCACATATGAAAGAGACCCAAATCACCATTCAAAGTGTCTTCTTTCTTTCACAGTTATTAAAAAACTGATGTAATTCACTAGTTTTCTGCATCTTGAATATATCCCAGATTTCTTTCACACACATTCTTTGTCCACCTCTGTCTTGCTTTTCCTTCTTCTTTGTGCGTGAGCATTGGGCAGGAAGTATGGGCAGGAAGTATGGCAAGGCAGCGGCGTATTTCTCCCTTGAGCGCTCTCTGTGTCTAACGCCTTTGTCTCTCTTTGTTCTCCCAGTCTCTGGTTGCATAATCACATATGCATGTCACAATGCAGATTCCTACAAGCATGCGTCTGGGTGTCTGTGTGGATGTCTGACTGCCTTTGTGCATGACAGTGTGTGTATGTGTTGAATCTTGCTGCACTGCATGTGCTCTGGTCCCCATTAACGTTTTTGCCTTTGATGCTCTTTCCTGCTGTAGGCAAGCTGACTCACTAATGAACAATCCTCTCTTGCCCTCCTTTGCTTTTGCCACTCCAAATTTTGAAGCAGCCACATGAGAGTGTGCATGTATGCTTACTTTACCTGTCTCATGTATCTGTACATGGTCTCACTCCCTCCCCTCTGTCCTCTCCATTGTCTTCTGTCACCTGGCGATTGTTTTAGGGGAGGAAGGAAGAGGAAGACGATGAAACTGAGTCGAGATCTGTCAAACCTGGTGGTGTTCACCAACTCTGTTGCCTCACAGGAGTGTCTGAATGAAGGTGAAATACCAAACGAAGCTTTGACACACACAAACACACACACACACACGCACACACAGACACACATGCATTGCAATCTTTACCTCCAGGGTGTGATTTGCCGGGGGGGAATGCCCCCCTTTCTGGTCTACATGTAACAGCATCTGCTTAACCAGTTTTTACCCCCAGTGTGGACAGAAGTATTTCATGTTTTATCTAGCCAGGCCTGCATATTTTTCACAAACAATAGTAGGGAATATCCAGAAGAGAACCCAACAAATACAATTTAAAATTTTGAATCAAAAATAGTTAATAGATTATCTTCTATTCTGCAAATATGTTTAATACATGTCTGATAGCTTTCCATTTCCTTTCTCTTGTGTTGTTCTCTAATAAAACATAACCAAGACTCTTGGTGTGTTAAAAATAGGCTGTCAAATTATTTTAAGGGACATACATGAGGGGGTCCCCGGTAAATTCTCTTTCTTGTACAGGGTCCTTGCATAGAACATGACAGGAGGTCCTGATTCAGCTCTCTGTTGGCAGGTTTACAATATAAATTAGAAAGATACAGTCTAATCTAATCTAGCTCCGAGGGCTCTGATGATTTGAAATGACCTAATCAAGGATTGGATAAATGTGGCAGCCACAATTTTTATCTCATCTGTGCCACATAACATGTATATTACACTTTACACTGTTGGCAGTTTTACTATATAAATTAGAAATATTTAGTCTGGACCGATACAGTTTAATCTAATCTAGCTCCGAGGGCTCTAATAATTTGCAGATACTAAATCAAGGACTGGATAAATGTGGCAGCTACACTTTTTACCTCACCAACATACTATGTGTACATTACACTTTACATGCTATGGAACATAATGTGTATTTTGCATACAAACAAAAGACGGTCCTTTCAGGAGCTAGTTGAGTTAAGCCAGAAAAAAATGAGCGCCATGCAGCACTGAGAGTTACATTTCGGCACCAAAACAACTCCTTAAATTTAGGGAAAAAAATCTGATTTTGATTAAAACCCTCCCGAGGAACAACCAGCTTTTCCTGTGTAAACGTATGTTGTTGTAGTGAAGTTGGCTCCCTGTCTTGTAGATGCTGTGTTTTATTATGTTTAACACCATGTTGTGCTATTTCATTTTAAGATTATTTTCCAATGGATATTGAAGTGTTTTGGCATGGCCGAGTGGCACTATATTCCTGCTGTTGGAGGGGGGGATTTTATTTTAATTTTATTTTTTCTTCTATTTACCTCTGAGACATAACCCATGTTTCTTTTTTTTTCAGGTACTCCAGGTGATGTTCTGTCCTTCAGCGAGACCAGGGCCCAATCTCTGGTCAACCACAGAGCCGAACAGTTCCTGGCTTTTAACCAGAGGCAGCTGTCGCGGATTTATCCCTCAGCATATCGTATCGACTCGTCCAATTTCAACCCCCAGTTCTACTGGAACGTGGGCTGTCAGTTGGGTAAGACAGCTGTCTAACGCGCTAAGCTTTTGACCTGTATGAAGGTGGTCTGTTGATGAAAACAGCAGGGGTCTTCCTTTTAGCCCCGTACCTGACATTACACTTAAACTGACACTGCATACCAAATGCGTGCACACATGCACACATCATGTGTGCAGAGCCTAGTTGGTGTGAGTGTGAACACTAACTCAGTTGTGCAAGATAGGTGTGTGTACTGTTTGTATTTGCATGAGTGTGTGTGAGTTTACTTGTAGAGCTACAGCTGGATCAGGAAATTGTGAGGATAAGGGAGAAATACATATATAAATAAAAAGTAGATGCACTCTTGAAAAGGAGTCAGAACAGAAATATTTGCATCTGTTCAGAAATGAACATTGTCAGAAAATCCAAGATCCAAGAAATCCCTGCCTGTCCCAGCCAATTAAAAACAAAGAATCTGTTAAATTAAGAGAGCAATATTGAGCTCCCACTTGAGAAAATTATCTTTGATGCAACTATGAGTCTTACTTTTTGTTTCTGCTGGTTTCTTTTCTCATCTGGTTTTCCTAATTAAGGTTTCAAAGTTATATTTTCACACATCCTTAATGAATAAAACAAAGAGGAAGATTTGATCAATGCAAAATGACTTTACCTGACAAATCTGTCTCCTCACATGATTTTTGCTACAGACTATTCAGCATCCTTAGTGAATTTCACAGGTTACTGCACCAATATGTGGATAATTAGAAAAAATATTATCATACGTGGGCAGGTTTAGTGACAGTATTATCTAAATACATGTTCTTTCTTTCTCTTCCAGTTGCTCTGAACTACCAGACAGAGGGCAGGATGATGCAGCTCAACAGAGCCAAGTTTATGGTGAATGGAGGTATTGGCTACGTCCTCAAGCCCCCTCCCATGTGTAAAGGTATGGCAACAAATGGACCGCATGCACACTAATAAGCACCAATACATGCATAAAAACATTTTTTATTAATACAAATTAAAATTAAAGCGCTGTGGCTTTTGGTTTGGATGTGTGAAATAAGAAGTTATAAGCTTAGGGACAGGTATGTGTAGGAATGGAACCATATTGGATGACACCACATACATATGGTAACAAATCAAATTTCTTTCATTCCCTCCAGGCTCCTTCAACCCATTCTGCGATGACCCGCTTCCAGCTTACCCCAAGAAGCAACTTGTCCTCAAGATCATAAGTGGACAGCAGTTGCCTAAACCCCCAGACTCCATGCTGGGGGACCGTGGAGAGGTAAAAACACCTCAAAACCCTACATACATACATACATACATGCATACATACACCCATACACACACAGTGTCCTCTCACATTCTACATCTGTCTCTTTCACACACAAAAGCATGTGCACACTATTATCTTTGACTACTCAGAAATGTTCAACTTGCTCTTGTCCTAAAATAAAATCATAATTTCTTTTCCACCCTTCTCCGATAATCAGATTATTGATCCATTCGTCGAAGTGGAGATCATTGGCCTGCCAGTTGATTGCTGCAAGGAACAGACACGAGTTGTCGACGACAACGGTTAGACACACACATCAACAACATCACAAACTCTCTGAACCACTGAAGAACATGTCATCTTGCTCAGCGGAAAATTGCTTAAAATGGCTATAATATATATTTCATAACAACGTATTAAATGACAATGTGAAAGGAGTTGCTCGTTTTGGTTCACTCTCACCGCTCTCATGGCATTATTTTCAGCTACAGCAAGAGCTGTTTTCAGTAAAAAAGAACTAAAATCCCACTGTACACTACCTGCTGAGCACCAAACAGTAGACAGTCAGGTATTCACTAGCTGGAGGATTTAGAAGCCGAAGAGACACATATTTGCCGTTAGCAGTTAGTAGAAAGCAGAGCTAAACAAGAGTAAATATTGGACTTACATTCACCATGTGGCCACAAACATGTCTTCAAATGAATGCTAATGTTGATCCGTAACTGCTGAATGTGTGAGGAAGTAACTGGGCTAACAGGTTTGTTACATCCACTTTAAAGGTGACGATGTGTCAATGTTGTGTTCATGACTTGTTTCAGCTGGCCCCAAGTGACCGTAAAATAAATTATTGCAGGCTTAAAATGTACTTTTAATCCAAGAGCTAAAGTATCTAAATGCAGCCTTTCCTCTGCTCCGCTTCCTAGCTGCTGCAATTTTTTACTTCTAATAGAAGACTGACTACGTAATAAATATTTCATGTTTTATCTAGCCAGGCCTGCATATTTTTCTCAAATAGTAGTAGGACAACAAATACTATTTAAATTTTTAAATCAAAAATAGTTAATAGATTATCTTCTAATCTGCAAATATGTTTAATACACGTCCAATAGCTTTCCATTTCATTTCTCTTGTGTTGTTCTCTAACATAACATAACAAAAATAGGCTGCCAAATTATTTCAAGGGTCATACATGAGGGGGTCCCTGGTAAATTCTCTATCTTGTACAGGGTCCTTGCATAGAACATGACAGGAGGTCCTGATTCAGCCCCCCATTGGCAGGTTTACAATATAAATTAGAAAGATACAGTCTAATCTAATCTAGCTCCAAGGGCTCTGATGATTTGAAATGACCTAATCAAGGATTGGATAAATGTGGCAGCCAAACTCTTCACCTCATCTGTGCCACATGATATGTATATTACACTCTACATGCTATGGAACATAATGTATATTTTGCATACACACAAAAGCAAATCTGATGTCATCTAACCTCTTCTAACAATTAGTGCCACCATTCCTAAAAACAAAACTAAAAAACAGCAGAGAGGAAACAATTTCATAGTCACAGATGCTGTATCACTGTCTTTGGGTGGTGGAATACTGCTGGGATTAAAAATCAGACTATTCATTTAGAGGCATACAGGAAGTAGAGCAAAGGGGTCTGCTGGTGTCACCCCTAATGCAGCCCCCAACAAAAAAAACATATACACA
>NC_048409.1:1939112-1956770 GCF_013103735.1 Etheostoma cragini | reverse complement strand
TGTGTGTGTGTGTCTCCTCAGGTTTTAATCCAGTATGGGAGGAAACTCTGTCCTTTACGCTTCACATGGCTGACGTGGTTTTGGTTCGTTTCCTTGTCTGGGACCATGACCCAATTGGACGGGACTTCATTGGTCAACGGACAGTTGCCTTCAGCAGCCTGATGCCCGGTCTGTGAAGAATTCCTCTGTGTTTTCAGCTTTGTTTAGTGTGTGAATGACATTAACTTAAGAGGGGGCAGAGTTAGTTACCACCAGTTACACTCCTTATGTTCCTGCTATTTAATACGAATAAGCAGACTCCCTCAGACACAGTTTACCTTATGGCTTTGGCGGTGCTATGGTTATGGGGCACATTATCTTGTGTCTAGTGAACCATAGTTTATTTGACTTTGTATAGTAAAAGACCTGTGGCGGCTTATTTTTTGTTGTTTCCATCCATCAGAGTTGTGCCTGAACTCCTGATGCCCTCTCTTTAGGCAACTGCTACGCAATTACCAGTCTGATGAGAGTTGACGTGTTTCTTTGACTCACTCCATCGCTCACTTTCTCCCGCTCACAACAGGTTACAGACACGTTTACTTGGAGGGGATGACTGAGGCTTCCATCTTTGTGCATGTGTCAGTGCATGATGTCTATGGGAAGGTAAGTGCTGTATAGTGTTTCTTGTATCATTGACCCTCATTTGTCAACTGAATTAAAGCAACAACATAAAAACGTGTTGCTCTCCAATCATCAATCCAGTTAAGCTCAATCCTTTGTCTTTCTAGTGGAGCCCTCTAGTCCTGAACCCCAGCTTTACCATAATGCACTTTCTAGGATCTAACAAGGTATCCGGATGCCCTGAGGCTCTGTGTGGTGCTGCATGAAACAGCAATGCATGATGCAAAAGTGCAGTTTGTGTTCAGCCATGTGTCTAATGACTTGTTTGTGTGTGACATTAATCCACTGAGTCATACAGTTGGATGATAAGGGTATTTAAAAATAAATAAATAACTGTGGTTGTCTCATTTTCATAAAAGATGGAATAAATTGCAATGCAAGGACACATGCATCTCTCAATGGCGTCTTGCATATTGTTTGTTGGTAGTTAAGGAGTAATGGTGCCATCTGCAGGCAATGCATTTAAAAGCATGAGATTGTCATTTGCTGTGAACCAAATTCAGTATGTGGCATATCGTTTCATCGTTTTCATGAAAATTAACACATTAATTTCAAACTGTAATGTGTGAAAAAATCCTGAGAAGGACACATTTTTTCCTCTTTCTTCTCTTATTTCTTTGCTGTTGTGTTTCTCGTGCCCTAAGGGTCATCAGCTGCGAGGTATCCGGGGTTTGTTTAATCGATCTTCCAAGTCCTCTGTGGATACAAACTCCAGCGACCTTCGGAAACGCTCCATCAGTGATCACTTACTGCGGCGCACAGCCAGTGCCCCAGCAAAGGGCCGGAAGAAGACCAAGATGGCGCTTTCCGAGTCACTGGCTTCAATATCGGACCAAAAGAATAGCTCAGGTGCAGGTGCAGGAGCAAGAGCACAAGGCGTGTCAGGGAAAGAAGGAGGTGTGGAGAGGCGTTACCAGCCACGAGGCCCCCTCACCCACAGACCTATGTCCATGCCCCTAGACAGGCTGCTGCAAGGGCAGCTATCCCTCTGCTCCCCAGACAAGGACCAGCAGGACATGGGCTCAGACAGTGTCATCGGTGGGTGTTTTTCTTTAATCATCCCAGTCAAAGAATTAAGTATGTTTTGGATTTATGCAAATTACACCCAAATTACGTCCATTCTAGTTTAATTCACGTAATACATTTGTAAGATTACATGTGAGCTTCATGATGTTTTTGTTGGAATACTAACATAAACCAATGACAGTTACTTTTGGCTTTGGGAACAGTAATACTGTGTTAATTAAGGAATTTCTTTAAACTATAGGACATCTACTGCTACGTGCTACTTTGTTTGTGATAAAATGCTTGCAGTGAACATGTCTTAAAGCAGCATTTTGCATTGTCTTGTTTTGGACGTTGATTAATGTTTTACTTATCCTGCTACAAATTTGTAATACTCATGTACAGTAACCATGTGAACTGACACACTACAGCCTGGTCTCCATGATACCTTAACATGCCTTTTCTGTCCTGTCTTCATTTGTTGTGCTTCTTTATAGTAGAAAACTGACTAGGATATTCCTGCAGGTAATCTAACATAAACCTATTATCTGAAGGTTGCATCGTCCAAAAACATACCAGTATTGCGTCCACCCAGTGTATTGTGTCCTAAAGTGGTCTGAGAAATATATTCCTGTGTCATTTGATCCCATTTGACCAAATTAATCCCATTTGACCATCTCTTTCCTAATCTGATGTCCGCAAACTTACTTTTTTGAACCTCTTTTTTTAAGCCTCATTTTCCAGCTTCCCTTTCACAGTTGTACTTGGTGATCCATTTGTGTGTGTATTGCTATGGCCTTGTATTGGCTGGACTGTTAATTGTTGTCATTCAGTGGTTGGTTGGCTTGGTGTTCTACATCAAATGGTATAAATAAGCCTATCTTTATTAATTATTTTGTTCAATTGTCTGTTCACAGGAGCATGCCCCTTCAACAGGCCCAGGTCTGGCTCGTTGGACCCTTTCATCGAATCCTCATTGTCTATCAAATCAAACATCTCTTCCCCTTCTAAGACATACATCACTAGAAATAAAGAATTTGACCAATCAGAGGAGGGTTCTTACCTGGTTATTGGTGGAGGAGCAGTACGGAAGGAAGATGATTACGCCAATTACCAGTCAGAAGACAATGGATTCAACAAATCAAAGATCCTGTCCACAGAAGCAGAGACAGAATGCTTTGTCTCTGCTTCCAAGAACAGCCAGATGAGATCAGATAAACCAAAAACATCATCAAACAGCACAGCATTTACAGTTGCACCCTCAGTCTCCTCATCCTCCTCCTCCGCCCCCTCCTCTTTGCCCCCTCTTTCCCCTCTCAGTAGGGACTCTGATCTGAAGAGTCCCAGCTCTTTGAATGACAGCACCATCTCCAGACTTATTGATGCTGTGTCCTTAGGCAATGAGCAAGACACGTGTGGCTCCATTTCTGCTTTGATTGGTCAGTTTGAAAGCACCGTTGAACAAAATGATTCACGCACATCTCATGATCATACCCCTTTCCATCTGTCAAACTTGAAGCCTGCCACCCCTCAAGCGCTGCAAGATTTAAGGTCTCCTCCAAAGACCAACGCTAAATCTGCTACCAAGAAACTCCTAATAAGTCCCCGTAAAGTAACTGAAAAGACAAATCATGAAATCCATTCAGCGAGCAATATTTTCCAGGTAAATGCACCAGCTCCGGCGCTACTCTCCAGCCCAGAAACCGCTGAGCTTGAGGAGGTCTACACCATTCTGGATGAGGAGGTGCTTTTGCCCGTTTCAGTATACAACCTAAGGAAACAGATGGTCCATGTTCAGGCAGACACTAGGGAGAGCACACCGTCAACCAGCTTGAGGTCTTCTCCAGCAAAAGTGGTTCAGGAAAGGCACAATGTGGACTGGGAAAATATGAACAGAAAGAGGGGCGGGAGTGAAGAAAGTGAGGAGGCAGAGGAGAGTGTATACGAGGAAGTGTATGATCCTCCAGCACTGCCACTACCGGGGATACCAGTGATAGAGCAGGGTACTTCGAAAAGATACATGGGCTCCTCTGTAAACAAAGACTGTTTCCAGTTTTTCCATGACACCGCTAGAAATGCTTTTGCAGAGGTAGAGATAAATGTCGATGAGGATCCATTGGAGATGATGATGACCTCGCCTAGACATGGCAGCCAATGGGAGGGACTCACAAGTCCAACCAAACGGCATGCTATTTACCAAAACCATGAGTCCACTCCCAACTTCCCCCAACTAAAACAGCCTTCATCATACCGGGATCTTCAACAGCAGAACCCAATGCATGCATTCGCACAGTGTCCCTCCCCAATGAATCAACCTCCCTATCAACTGGCCAACCACTACCCACACCAGAACCACTCCCAGCCTTCTCCCTTCCACAGACCCGTCAACTCTATACCCTCCAACCCTAGCCCACTGCGTCAGAACAGCTATCCGGTTCCTCAAAGCAATTCTGACTCATTTAACAACAGCAGAGACTTCAGCAGTTCCTACACACAACAGAGGAGGTATAATGGCAACCAAATCCTAAATAAGTCTCATCACGATAGGCTGGGGTATAAACAGATGGAGAGGGAGCCAGCAAGGTGCTTTCATAATGGTTTCTCCTCTTCTGAAGGCATACCTGGTCAATCTGCTGTGTCTACAAACATCAGTAGAGACAGAGGACTGTTTTCCCCTTCTTCAGACTGTGATGTACTGTACAGCCACCTGGACTATGACTGCATTTCACCCTCATCAAAGTCTTCCGCTCCTCAAAACACCCAGCCACATTCCCAAAGTCAAACACAATCACACACCCCGACTCATTCATGGAACCAAAAGGTTGCCCTCATCACTACAAGGCACCACTCACAGCCTGAATCCAGTGATTCTCTGGACTCAATTTTAGGCGCTTCATCAATTCGCCCCCAGTCTGAAACCATACACCCCACAGCTCCCAGCCCATGTAAGTCCAAGTCCTTGGGAGACCTGACTTCCGAAGACATATCATGCAACTTCCAGAGCAAGTACCACATTATTAGTCGCAGTTTCATCACTCCCCAAATGAGGAAGCAAAAGAGGATGGGTACCATGGGGGACGTACCTGTCCAATCACAGTCTTGTGATCCTCTTACTGAACAGCTACGTAAGCTGGTCTCGCTGGAGGGGGAGGACAGTGACAGAGAAGGACCCCAACCTCCCCAGTTATGCCAGGACGCAAAATCCCCGCTGTCACAGCCGCATGCAACCAGTGTCTTTTCTGTTATTTCCAGAGATGAAGATGATTCCCCTCCCCTCCTTACCCGTCGCCTATCTTCTCGGAGCCAAAGCCGAGTGCGTCACATCAACAGCCGCGCCCGCGAAAGGCAGCAAGATGCTCTAAAGCCTAGGGCAGGTGTGGCGATCAATACTACAGCCAGCATCGGTGGGGTGGTACTGAGGAATAAACCAGCCTCACAGAATACACCAGCTAACAGACACTCGACTGGTTCTTACATAGCAGGCTACCTTAGTCAGCTGGAGGACAGGGGACTTCCTGAAGGAGCTTGTACATCATTAACTTATGGAAATGGGGATCAATATGGAGATCGGTCCTATACAGACGACTCTCTTCCACCTGCTGACTCCAACCACTCCGCGTCAGAGCCCGAGGTGTACTTTCTGCTCAGACTGTAGCTCTGGCCATAACCTAAAATGAGATTAACTATCAGGCAATGATTATTGATGATGTTTAGTTACACCAAAAGCCAGAAGGTTAAGAAAATAAATACTTGCCATAGTTTGTTCCTACATTTGCAGATCTCTAGGTTGCCATCATACCAGTTAAATAAATCCTAATCTGGGCTATTTCTAGAGAAAGATATAGTGTGTACAATGTAAGTGAAACGTCACATGTAATCCATGGTTGGATTTGACAGCATGCATTTGTATGAAATGTCTACTAATCAATGGTGAATGGTCTTTCTAGTCTGGCAGTGTATTTTCTATATTCTACTAAATGTGTAAATGTACTTGGGAACTTTGACTCCCTCCAAATGGCTTCCTAGAATGATTGTACAGATACTTGTTATCTTTGTTCCTGTGATGTACTGTCCAAACTGCGTACATTGAATATGAAGCAAAAACAGAAGACTGAGTCTGAAGCAGAGAGAGAATGTCTTACTACTGTATGTATCATTTGAATGTGCAGTATAGTCAGACAGCTAATTTCAATAGATGTGGTTCATCTGTTCAAAGATCAAATGTAAGTCTTCCTTCTCCTTTCAGTGGTATTTCTGTATTTGTGTTGTGTAAATATTCCTGTCATTGTTTTTAATCTAAGATGGGTTTTAGTTAAGAACCAATTGTAACTGTACATTTATGTTTGTGCATGTTACCTGTGTAAACATGTCAAGCATGACTATGCACCAATTTATACAATAGATGTTGCATCGCCCAAAAACATTTGCACCAAACACACATTTGGATTGGAAACAATAGAGGACACAGGCTTGTTTAGGTGATATAGTACATCAACTTCTGTGCTTGGACTTATTGCTCTCTATGATTAGTATTTGAAAACATGATTGCAAATTTGAAAGATTTGGAGTTAAAGGTTTTTATTTTTATAATTGCTTTGATACAGACTGCAAAAAAAACCCAGTGTTGGTTATCATGGTTATTTTATTTTGTATAAGTTAATGGGATGACATAACAGAGTGACATCGGAACAGGGTCAGGCTGAGGAGTGGGGGGGTGTTGTTTTTATTGTTTCAGTGTTGCATCATTCTTTTTTTCTTTCTATTGTTGCTAATCGGAGGACTGTGAGCATTTTCCTACCAATGCAATAAAATATGGAAATATTTGATTTTAACAAACCATGTTTATTTTATGTTTTTCTCTAAATGCTTCACAGAACATGCAAAAGATAGACTCATCTTTCCCCATATGCCACCTTAAACATAATGGGATGTAATTGCTCATGAAATTACTGTGTAATAGAGTTGACAAGCGGCACACCTGCTGCTCTGGGCATAACATTCACACTTTACGTTATATTGATCGATCACAGTAGAATCTTCCGTAGAAATCTAAGCCGAAAGGACACAAAGTTGAAGGATTTCTTTCATGTTTGATGTCCGCTTTGCAGCTCATTAAGATAAAAGGTAAGCAGACTCCTAAGCATTTTCACTTTTTTTCACCCACCACCCACACACCCACCCACCAACACACACACACACACACACACACACACACACAAACTTCATACATGCTAATCACTTGTAATCATTCCACTGTTTTCCCACCATCACTCTAGAGAGGACTAATTTGAGCTTGTGTCATCAGTTTTTCTTCTTTGAATAAGGCTTCCCACCTATTATAAATACTCACCACAGCAATCCACCTGTGCAGAGTGGGGGGGGTGGTGATGTTTCAGTCAAGATACAATTTTCAGCCTCCCCCCACACTATTAACCCTGTGATGTTCGCTGTTTAACACGTTTCTGTTTACAGTGTCCTCTCTTTTTGCCAGTAACTAACATCTTATATACGGCTCTTATATTCCATTATGATTTGGATGTGCTACTTAATGGGATTTGACTTTGGTAACAGAAATGTTTCAACAGTGTTTGTGAGATATGATTTATTCTGAACTTAATTAACTATTAATTTAAGTGTTCTACTGTGTTTTACAGACTGAATCTACCAACACATATTCTGAAAACACTCAGTTATATGTGTTAAATGTCCAGAAGAGCTGCATCCAAGTCTCCCTGCTGTGTCTCCGTGTAGTGGGCAGACAGATGGGACTGGAGGAGGTTCCGGCGTTAGGGTGCTCCCGATGTATGGGGTACACCGACAAACAAGAGCCTCTCCCAGGATGGAGATGTGATTATCGGTGGACTTTTTCATCTCTATTACAAACTTTCAGATGTAGCGCAGGTCTTTACCTCGCTGCCGCATTAGGAACCTTGCACTGGGTAACTTGATCAGTACGTTGCTGTTGAATGTCTGTTGGTTGTTATGATGTTCAGCACATCTGGGTTTTTATAATTTAGTCATGCTCATATGTTTCTGTTAAAATGCAACTGAAAGTATAACTTAAATCTACCAGAAATATAACTAGAAAGTTATGGTATGCATGTTCATAATTGTACATGTGATGTTTTATATTGACTATATTTATTATAAAAGTTATAAAGCTATGTATATGCATGCAAATTTGAACTAGTTTAGTTATTTCAATAAGTTTTGCTTTAACACATTTATTTTGTTATATTTATGACATTTGTGGACATTTGCTGTTTTTATATTCATGGTGATAATTTTTTTTATCTGTCACAAATTTATGTTGTGGTTTATGTTACGTAATATGCTGTTCCTTTCTTCTTTTTAAAGATTATGTTTTGGGCTTTTCCGCCTTTATTTGATAGGACAGCTAGGGGAGAAATGGGAGAAGACATGCAGGAAATCGTCACAGGTCGGATTCGAACTCCGGGCTCTTGCGTCAAGGCACATGTGTAGGAGTATGAGTATATGTGTGCTCGCTCTACCACTGATCCAACCTGGCCTCCTTTCTACTCTGAAATGGGTTTCCTCAGGAGGGGGGCTGGCATCTCCCTTAGAGATCGGGTGAGAAGCTCAGTCCTCCGAGAGGAGCTCGGAGTAGAGCCGCTGCTCCCTCACATCAAAAGGAATCGGTTGAGGTGGTTCGGGCATCTCGTAAGGATGCCTCCTGGGCGCCTCCCTAGGGAGGTCTTCCAGGCACGCCCAGCTGGGAGGAGGCCTCGGGGAAGACCCAGGACTACGTGGAGAGATTATATCTCCAACCTGGCTTGGGAACGCCTCGGGATCCCCCAGTCTGGTTGATGTGGCTCGGGAAAGGGAAGTTTGGGGTCCTCTGATGGAACTGCTGCCCCCTTGACCCGATACCGGCTAAGCAGCTGAAGATGGACGGAAGAAAACATCTGATATTTGTAGTCTGAAAAAAGACTGTCCTCATGTAATTATATGTCCAATGCCATCAGCAGGTGTTCAACCTGTTGATTTTCTCATTGGTGATGCTGCATCAAAACAACAACAATTTAATTTCTGTCCAGGATCCCAGGTCCTCTCTCTGTGCCATGTATGAGTTTCATCATATCAGGAAATAAACCTGATGAGCCCTTTTATACAGTCTACACTATGAGGCTGAAAAATACCTTATTATTGCTGTAAAAGCGGTGTCAAAATAATATTGCTCCATTTTTCTCTCAGATTAGATATTTGTCAAGCTGCTCCTGTCTAAGTGACAAGATTAACATCTGATGGTGATATTTACCAAGCCCGGGCCATGGCACAGCTGGACCTTATGCTTCTGCTGGACTTGGATGGGAGCGGTGGTTGTCAATAATGATTATGGTCTTTTGGCAATACAGGTGCATGTCTTTATTATTCTATAAAATGCCTGAAATCTCTCAAATAGATCTCCTTCACATAGTCTTAAGATATCAATATCCTATTTAAATGAGCTTGTTTGTTGTTTTGACCTCCAGACATTTCAGGAAGACACCTAGGGGAGAAGGGGTGTGTTTGGAATTCATAGAGACGCTCTGCAATAAAACTGCCGAGAGTGATGCCAGACGTGTAGCCTTCATAATTCATGCTTGGACTGCAAGGGTGATTCTGATCTTTGGCTGGTATACAGAAGTAAAGTAAGTATTTGTGGAACTTGCCAAGATAAATGTGAGCAACTGGCATGGGATTAAAAACAAAGACATAGGCTATAGTTTGTAAAAACATAATGCCATCTGTTTTTCTTGTCGTAATTTATTCCAATTTCCTCTTATTGTAGGTGAGTGAGGCTTGGAGCTCCAATAATGATCTTCCCAGAAATCTTGCCATCTCTACTATGCTAACTATCTCAGAAGTTGGCACCCAATTCCTAATCCTGATGATGACTTCTTACAAGAATTCTGGGAAAATGAGTTTGGATGCAGTCCTGGAGCTTTGCAATTACATGCAGCACCTCTCTCTTCACCACTCAAACCAAGGTCTAACCATGTATTTACTGCCAAGACGTCTCTATCACAGATTCCCTGATACCTCTCAGTTAAAGGTGCCATAAACTGTCTACCTTGCTGTTTATGCTGCAGCCCACGCCCTTCACAGCCTTCTCTCCTCCCCCCACAGACAGCTCAACCGGAATCAACAGCTCCACCTGCTCTTCTCCAAAAAACATCAACTCCAGGGAGGTACACATAATTACCCCTGTGTTATCGCATCCACAAGAGGCATAGTTCTTTACATTTTTTTTACTGAATATTGAGGTTGTAAGTGCATTTTTTTGACAGATCAACGGTCTCTTCAACATGTTTTGCTTTCAGCTGTCGCAGCACTTGAACAACGTGCATTCCCCCCCCCCCCCCCCCCCCCCCCCCCCCCCCCCACACCGAAGAGGCTACAAACACACAGTAGGTTCCGGAGTCTAAAACCATAGACTGTGCATTACTGTAGGCTATATGTCTAAAAAATAACAAACAATATATCAAAAATAAAATAACTTATTGTTCTTGGTTCACCCCCCTGTAAATTAAATCATCAATTGATCATTGTGCTGCTGCTGGATAATCAATGAAGAAAATTCAATTTACATAGAAGTAACCTCTTGCTTCTATGTACTAACCACTAATGTTCTAGGGTTAGGGGGTTTTGTGAGACATTTCCTATAAATATTAGAAAACAGAGTCCATTTAACCAAAGGTATTTAAAAAATAGCTTATGTCCAGCCTAATTCCAAACTCAGATATTACATTCGCAATGCTGTGAATCTGCCAATAATTGCAAATCCTCATATTTCTGACGTTGTCAAGAGTACCAATCAGTAACATTGATCTCCTGTTTGATTTGGTGATTCCCAGAAGATTTCCCAGTTTTAAACAAAAAAGCCAGTGACAAATGACTGCAACTGCAACCTAGCTTCATGCTGCGAGTAGTTTTCCACACAACAGCAGGGCACGGTGAAGTTTGTCACCCTGCTGAGGACTGGGATCACTCTTCTTCTTACTCTAGCTGCTCCTTCTTGTTTCATTGATCCCGGAAATATTTCAAACCGATCCGCTGTCTGAACATTGTCTTGTTTTGAAGACACAGTCTGCTTTTTCTGCTTCACAATAAAAGCTGTCCCACCTTTAATGTGAACCAGCAGCAGTAGGACATCATGGCGTGTTTGCATTAGTAGTAGAACAGCTCTGATGAGTGCATTGGCAGAGCCAGTTGTTAATTAGAATAAATTTCAAACAGTAATGCTCATTCTATGCACGTTTCTGTGAATCCATCGTGCGTAGGCAGGTAATTTGGATCCTACGCAGGCGCATCCTACAAATAACACTGATTGTTATACATAGAGGAAATTACAACAATGCCAACCTTATAGTATCAAAATAGGGTTTAATTTCTTTAAAAAATAAATCCTAAAGTTCTAAATTGAATCCACAACTGTTAATGTGACTGAGCTCTCTGTGCAGCTCTTTGAAAAGAGCCCAGGAGGTGATGAGCCAGCAAAGAAGCACAGAGCCCAAGAAACAGCCAGCTCGCATCAGCCTTCAAACCCCAAAAGTACTCCAAAACAACATGTAGCCCACCCTACTAGCAAGAGATGGGACAGCAGTACAGAGTCCCCACTGTCAGACAAAATCAAACAGGACAAGTACAAAGTCTCGCTGAAGGCCCAGGGTCCAGAGGTCTGTCAGAAGAAGGACTCGCAGACGTATGGCGAGGTCCGCACACGCCACATCAACCAGCTTGTGATTGAAGTTTGAAGTTTATTGTCAGTTTATAGGTTATTATGTTTCTATTTTATAGTCACAGTCATGGGCAATATTTTATATCCATCTATCTATCTATCTATCTATCTATCTTGAATTGGATTCAGAGGAAGGTAAAACAACTATTATATCATATTAATATGGAGTTTTTTTTGGCCACCAGAGATCTTGATTTTGAGGAATGAAAGCTCCTGAGTTCTAATTCTAGTGATTTCTTGTCTTATTTTCCTTTGTTTGACAGCCACTGAAGGTATTTTGACACCGTTATGCGTTAATAACTGTGTTTGTGTTATGCTTATTGCCCAGCAGGTGGCAGCATACACACATGACAACACACATGAGTTCCATCTGTGAGGCCATTGTCATCTCAAAGACCTTGTCCCTACATGTCCCCGTTAGTCTGAACAGGAAGGACCGTGCAGTCTCAGCAGACCACATGAATGCATGATGAATAAGTTAGTGATGCTAGAGATTGCAGATGGCATTCAAAAGCTGTCATTTGTCTTGGCGTCTTGAATTGCTTTTCCTCTTTAATGGGCACAATACCCACAATACCCATACAATTCCAATTTACTGCATCTCAAGGAAGTTGTAAAGATGGAGGTAGAGGTTACTGTTGGATGTTGAGTGACAGACTGATTGTACGTTGCTATAATGTTTCTGGGTCTGAGTGTCTTATTTTACTTTTTCCTAATTTGACTGCAAAGTTTAATTGACCCACGTTTCTATGTATTTGTATGCCATACATCTAATGAAGTCTAGGAGTAGCTGAGCTGTTGTTTATCTATATACTGTTACTTTTAATATTGTGTTTATGTATTATCAGTGTAGCCCATTTAACCCTTGCATGGTTCTTTGTGTCCCAGGGACTTGTTTAGTTTATTGACTTTTCTATTACGCTCACGTTGTGATAATTTCATGTCGACAGTCCCGTTTGTTTTTTTCGCACGCTTACACTGTATATATTTTCTACTCACATCTCACATAGCACAAGTATCCCAAAGGGTTTTCTTCAGGTCCCAGAGACCCATAGGCCGAGGCCACGGTAGTAGAGAAATACAATCATATTCTGGCCTAGAAAATCCCATAATTGAATAGGAACTACTTCCTCAAGGATCTTGGAGAGAAAGGGAAGGTTAGATATACCGTAGGTCTATAGTTTGCTAAGACCTCAGGGTCCAGGGAGTTTTTTCCAGAGAAGTTTTATCACAGTTACTTTAAATGGCCGTGGTACACAACCTGTTAATAGAGGCATATTGATCATATCTAGTAATGGAGTGGTAACCCCGGGTAACCCTTCTTTAGGTAGCCTCGTTGGGATAGGGTCTAAGAGACAGGTAGATGCTTATTCTTAGCTGAAGAGAACTTTAACATTAATTGTTGAAGGACAGAAGCAGTCTAAGTATGTCAGGTGTCGTTCTTTCTAGTGCTACTGCGTTAAAAGGTGAACCGTTAGAAGTTGAGGGTAAAAGGTGATGAATTTTCTCATTAAATAAGCTCATAAAGTGGTCACCACTCAGAGTTATAGGAACAGATGACTCCGTAGAGCTGGGACTCTCTGTCAGCCTGGCTACAGTGCTGAAAAGAAACGTTTGCTTGTTCCTATTTTCTTCTATTACTGAGGAGTAATAGTCTGAGCTGGCGTTTCTGAGGGCCTTCCTATACATTTTCAGACTGTCTTGCCAATCTGAATGAGATTCTTCCAGTTTGGTGAAACGCCATTTAAATTCGTTTAGTTCATTTGTTCGTTAAGTTTTCCCAAGGTGCTAATTTCCTTTGCTTCATATTCTTCTTCTTGAGAGGAGTAACCGAGTATAAGACGTCTGTAGGCAGGTTGTAGCACCATCTACAACATTTATTAATTTGGGAGGGACTACAGTTAACATAAAGGTCCTCTGGTACATTAAGGACTAAAGTTAACATAAAGGTCCTCTGGTACATTAAGGACTAAAGTTAACATAAAGGTCCTCTGGTACATTAAGGACTAAAGTTAACACAAAGGTCCTCTGGTATATTAAGGATGGGAATTAAATGAAATGCTGTTGGAATATCTTCCTTTAATTTAGCTTTAGCACTATCAGGTAGAAATCTAGTGTAGAAGTTGTTGAAAGTGAGTTGAAAGCAATACTAAGGCTATCGTCAAGTCCACATGGACATTAAAATCACCTACAACAAGTACTTTGTCTGATTTAAGGACTACACCTGATAAAACCTCTCAGAATTCAGATAAAAATTCAGAATCTGGTCCTGGAGCTAGTTGAATAACAACAAATATGATCGGCTGTAATGGTTTCCAGGCTGGATGTTGAAGATTAAGAACACGGCTTTCAAACGAGTTATAATGTAGTTTAGGTTTAGGATTAATTAACAAGCTATCATCATGACTGGGAGGAGTGGCTTCATTTAGACTAACATATTCTTCATGGCCCAGCCTTGTTTCAGTAAGACCGAATAGATTAGTTTGATTATCTGATTTCAGATTGTTTACTAGTACTGCTTTAGAGGACAGATATCTAATATGTATTAGTCCACATCTAATTTTCCTATTCTGTTCTATCATTGCAGTGGTAGTTTTAAACCCAATTAGGTTGTTAAGTATAGCCCCTCTTTTGTTTCCCTTTGATTTAACAGATCTGAGTCGGGGGACAGACTTTGTCACCATTTGTCTAGTACTGGAACCCAGAAGCAGACCAGGACAAGGGAAGTTGGAATAACAAGGTGAGTTTTTATATGTAACATGAAAATGGAAGCGGGTAAGTCCCTATTTTTGGCAGTGGGTGAACTAGGCAGGCTGTAGGGTTTGTGCATATCCCAGAATGCAAATGTGAAGTTGTTAGCCAGGCAGGCGCGAGCTTCTATCCAGGTGATTAACTGTAGACAGAGGAACAGGAGGCAGGTCAGCGACAGGCAGAGAGACTTTCAAAAACTAGAGGCAAGATACAAGAGCTCAACATACTGGTTGGGCTAACGGTCCGGCAGGGAACGCAGGTCTGGTCACGGCTTATATGGTGCAGAGGTGATCATCAGGACCGGGGGTGCAGATTGCACATAACAGCAGGTGTGTGTAGAAGGAGAATCAGCAGGGATGTGTTCAGGAAACTCAGGACAAACAGAGTTCAGGTTAGAGCAAAAGCAAAACAGGCTCAACATGCTGGAGCCATAACAGAAGAGGCTCGGGCATAACATTAAACTAAAACTACATGTACATGGAAATCATTGCAGTTAATTATTACTGCTATAACAAAAAAGAAACTGATGATTGATCTTTGCCAAATATTTCAAGTTATTAATTCAAGTGTATATTCTAAAGCTTTTCATTTTCAAACTAAAGAAAGGAAAGAACTAAGGAAAGAAATAATCCTCCTGTGTAACCTACTATATTTAGTATATTACATTTAGTAAATTAAATTTAACACATGAAATAATTTGAGCCCAATTATATTTTGGGTTTTTGGGATACAAATGAGTGTTTGTCCTCTGATTTTTACAACAAACTATTACACATGACTGTAGTGCTACTTAACATTGAAACAACATTAGACCAACAAACATGACATCTATTTTATGTAGCAAGTGTTTGTGTTTATGCAGTAGTTATTATATAAGTGATTGATTGATTGATTTTTTGTATGACTAGTTAAATATAAAAATAGGAAAACAGTTCTCTGTGTCATCCATTAAAATACATAAATAGTCAGGGATGACATAATGAAGCCCAAAGACTTCTTGGCAGCAACCATTAATCGTTCATCAAACATCAAATATATTCATCATGTTATACCAAATAATTAACAGTAAAAATAGGTAATGACTATGATTCGCACCTAAGCCATACTTTAAACGCTATTTAAAACTGCCTGTGCTTCGGACTGTTGTTGCCAGGTGACAAAGGGTAGTTCCAACATGAAGAAACAACGGTTCGTCCAGATAAGTCCTTGATCTAGAGGGTATAAAATCTGCTACTCCTATTGGAGTACTTGTGAACTTCATTTATTGTATTAAAATATTTCTAAAATATTTGGGAACATTTCCATAAACAATTTTGCGTACCATATCCAGCTTGTGAGGACTAGTTTCAGTTTTCTTCCATTGTGCAGACCTCACTCTTACCATCTTCACTCCAACCAGATAGACCTTCAGTGGCATGGGGGAACCCATGACGACCTACGTCTGGTAGCAGTTGCAAGGGGGGGGTCAGTTGGGCTCCACCTGTCCCAATGTCAAGGTGCAGGTTTGTTTTTGGGGTTTCCTCCCCCTAGCCACTGTACCCTCCCGAGTACCTACCCACGTGGCTTTGGAATGGCCTTCTTCCTCCTTCCCCAGCTGTTGAGGTGGTTCTCACACCACCATCCTCCACCTGCGCCACTGTTGGGGTCTTCACTATTTACCCATAGCTGGGGCTATTTACCCATAGGTGGGGCAGTGGTTGACGGGCATCAGGGCGTTTCCACTCACCGATGGGCCTGCATGCCGCGTCTCTGGGGCCCACTACTGCTCCGAGATCCTGTACAACTTAGCCTGGAACCATGAGGGACCAGTTACCATGTGTGCCACGGGGAGGCGTGTACCAGGTCTTGGCACTGGAGAGGCTAGGTACCGGCTAAGGAGGCGACACACGCTCAGCTCCTCTGTCCCCCTTGAAAACAAGGGGCTGTCCGGTGGCAGTAGCTGGAAGCAGCATGTAAATGTGGCATGTCCCCCCCCACACACACACACACACACTACAAATACAAATACATCATACTTTCCTCACCCAGGCAGAAGCTTCCTGTACCACTTCTTCTTCTTCTGCTTTTTCATCATCTGGCTCTCGAGATCTTCTAGCTGGGACCTCATGGAGCTTTCTGTCCCCTCCCACTCCTGCTGCTTCTCCTGCTGAGTCAACTTCAGGCGTTCTGTGGCCTGAAGGAGGGATGCCTTATTCTCCTTCCACTCGTTGAGATGACTCTCCAGCTGCTGTTCAAACTTTTTCTCAAGAGCAGCCATGAGGTTCTTGTTGTTCTGGTCCTGCATTTCCAGCTGAGCTCTATGGGAAGCCTGGGATCTGTTCTGTACCTCCTTTGCCCCCTCCTCCTGTTCTCTGAGAGCTTCCTCCATCTTGCTCAGTTTATCCTTTAGCTCGTGAGCTTGAGCCCTCTCCATCTCCAGACAGCTCTCCAACTCTAACTCCACCTTTTTCTGACTTACCTTGAGCATCTTATGAGTCTCCACTTCCTTTTTAAGGGCCTCCTTCTCTCCCTTCACCTGCTCCAATTCCACTTTCAGGTCTTTGGAAATGAAGAACTGAAGGTCCAGATCTTTTATCGCTTTTCGCAGCCTGTTGCTGATTTTTGCCATCTGGGATTTCAGATGCTGTGTTTCCTTGGGTTGGTAGGGGACATGTTGTGCCAGAGCCTGATCCAGCTGGGCTCTATGGGAAGCCTGGGACCTTTCCAGGACCTCCTTTGCCTCCTCCTCCTGATTTTGGAGAGTGTCTTCCATCTTGCACAATTTGTCCTGCAGCTTCTGAGTTTGAGCCCTCTCCAGCTCCAGATAGCTCTCCAACTCCAACTCAACATTGGTCTTACTCACCTTGAGCACCTGTTTCTCTTTGCAAAGCTCCATCTTCTGAGTACCGACTTCCTTTTTGAAGGCCTCCTTCTCTCCCTTCATCTGGTCCAATTCAACCTTCAGGTCTTGAATAATGAAGGTCTGCAGGTCCAGATCTTTTAGGGCTTTTCGTAGCCTATTGCTGATTTCAACCATCTGTGATTTCAGATGCTCTGTTTCCCTGGGTGGCGAGTGGACACGTTGTGCCAGAGCCTGATCCAGCTGGGCTCTATGGGAAGCCTGGGATCTTTCCAGGACCTCCTTTGCCTCCTCCTCCTGATTTTGGAGAGCATCTTCCATCTCGCTCAATTTGTCCTGCAGCTTCTGAGTTTGAGCCCTCTCCAGCTCCAGATAGCTCTCCAACTCCAATTCAACATTGGTCTTACTCACCTTGAGCACCTGTTTCTCTTTGCAAAGCTCCATCTTCTGAGTAGCCACTTCCTTTTTGAGGGCCTCCTTCTCTCCCTTCATCTGGTCCAATTCAACCTTCAGGTCTTGAGTAATGAAGGTCTGCCGGTCCAGATCTTTTAGGGCTTTTCGTAGCCTATTGCTGATTTTAACAATCTGTGATTTCAGATGCTCTGTTTCCCTGGGTGGCGAGTGGACACGTTGTGCCAGAGCCTGATCCAGCTGGGCTCTA
>NC_048409.1:1927094-1939012 GCF_013103735.1 Etheostoma cragini | reverse complement strand
TTCAGATGCTCTGTTTCCCTGGGTGGCGAGTGGACACGTTGTGCCAGAGCCTGATCCAGCTGGGCTCTATGGGAAGCCATCTTGCTCAATTGGTCCTGCGGCTTCTGAGCTTGAGCTCTCTCCATCTCCAGACAGCTCCCCAACTCTAACTCCACATTTGTCTTACTTACCTTGAGACCTTTCAGGCCTTGAGTAACAGAGGTCTGCCGGTCCAGATCACACATCTCCCTCTTCATCAGCTCTGTGTCATGGCCCCAACTGCTGCCCTCTCTCTGTTGTTGAAGCTGATCCAGGAGATCGGCCAGCAGGTCCTCTCGGATGATCAGGTGAACTCTCCCCTCAGATTCACTTTGGGTGATCGTCGCCTCGCCGTCCTTCAGCTCACGCCGTAGTTGTTCTTCAAGGTAACTGAGGTAGAAATTCATTGGTGGTTCAGTCTCTCCTGAGTTGAAATCCATGTTTTCCAGTGTTCTTTCTCCTGTTGCAATGTGCACCTTTGGATTGTCACAGTCAAACTGTCTCTGATACAAACTGCTGTTTGAGTGAATTTGTGTCAGAACTCAAGTTGGGTTGCAGTAGTCAAGTGTGTTCTTATGACATCATCAACATGTATTCCTATGTTTTTGATCCAAAGGGTTCTGGATTCTATTCCATTCTAGCTGTGATTCTATTGTTGCTATGGGACACCAGTTTGTTTATGTTTGAATATACAACATGGATGTAATGATTTCTGATGATTCCTAAAATATGGCAAAGAAAGACCAATTTACAAAATATGGAAGGGAAAAAGATGGATGGCTTTGCAAGAGAGCCACTAACCATGTACGCTCGGCAACTGCCTGCTATTAAGATGTGCATTTACCACAATAATTATAAAAAGACATGGTGTGCTCGTCCCACCTTGTGGCAGATGCAGGACAAATGAAAAGTAAAGTGAAAAAATGCAACACTGCTTTATGCTCCCATAATTTAACACAAAAAGCAAGATTTTGACCCTGCTGGATCACACACACACAAAATAAAACACAAAACAACAGTATGGTTGCAACCAAAGAACTAACGGTATAATACTGTTATGTTTATTTTTCACACAGCACACCACTGCAATATTTTTACAGTAGGTACACTGTAGAATAACAGTTTCAAGCTGGCAACTGTGTCTGCCAGTAGTTTACTGTCAATTAAAAGGAAATTTTGTTACAGTGTAGGTTACATGTATTATTTTCTACAGAGGATTGAGGGTCGAGAACGACAAGGAGGAAGGGGTCCCATATTCCCGCAAGAACAAGAGAGAGTGATCATAAACACGGTTTTGGCTAATAATGCTATCAGGCTCAAAGAAATCCAAGCCAACATTATTGGTGATTTGTCATTTCCAGTAATGTCCATGAGGTCTCTCTGTCAACTCTGGGACGCATTCTGAAAAGACATCAGGTTCAAATGAAAGAAATGTATTGAGTGCCTTTTGAGCGGAATTCAGAGCGGGCCAAACGGCTGCGGCATGAGTATGTGGAGGTCTGTATTGTTCACTCTAGCACTGTGATTTTGCGTACTGCGCACGTAACCTTTTTACACGTTCATTGACTGTATACTAGATCCATTCTGAACTACACAATCTTTTCATTCACTCCATTTCCGAGAGTTTTACAGATGGATGCTGAAGAAATCCTGCATGATTATATATAAGTAGATGATGCAGGTTTCATCCTTACAAAAGCAAGGTGGAGAGGTAGAAATATCACTGGCTACAGGGCTATAATCAATATCCCAAGGCAACGTGGGGGTAACATCTCCCTTTGTGCTGCCGTTACACGGAATGGGGTCCTCCGTCCGTCATGCCAATACGGGCCCTTACAACAAACCTCACACTCTCGCAATTTTGGACTGATTGCACAACATCGATGCAATACATTGTCATCTGAGACAATGTGTCATTCCACTGCTCTGCTCTTGTCCAGAACTGGTTTTAACACCATGCACGGTTTAAACCTTCCACCACACTCTCCATTTCTAAACCCGGTGGAAGAGTTTTTCTCTGCATGGCGTTGGAGGTTTTACGGTCTCCGGCCCCAGGCTCAGGTACTCCTCATTCAGGCCGTGGAGGACACCTGCAACCATGTCGACGCCACAGCTGGGCAAGGATGTCTTCGACATTCAAGACGGTTCTCCCCATGTTGTCTTGCCGATGGCGATATCGCCTGTGATGTTGAAGAAATCTTCTCCAGATCCAGCTAGGCAAAAATATAATCTCCAGTATTGTTTATACCTTTTCCAGCTCTGTTGTTGTTTGCTGTTTTTCAGTGATTCTAACCTATGCTGGATCCCATATTTTATGTCAGTCTGTTGTTTGCTGAGCTAACAGTGTTATGCACACTACTATGGTAGCATGAGAACTAGGACACGTTTTGATTCACCATGTCGACATGTTGGCTGATTTGGGTATGTGGTGAGAAATGAAAGATATTTTCCTCAGTCTGCAGCATTGGTTTTGTGTAGTGTTTGGTGAACTTGTTGTATATTTGTACTTTATTTACAGTACTCTAATCACTGAGAAGTAGAATTGCTAAATGTGTTTTAGGTTTGCAACACCAGTTTGTAACTAGGTCAAACAGAATAAAAAAAATGAAATGAGTGTGTTTCATATGGTAACACAATATATCCATCCATCTTCATCCGCCTATCCGGTTCTGGGTCGCAGGGGCAGCAGCTCCAGCAGGGAACCCCAAACCGCCCTGTCCCACAATAAGTTTTTTAGAAATTAGTGTATACTTTTTGCAAGAGTGTTTCATTTTGCAAAGGGTCTGAGGTGTTCTGCTCATTGGGGGTGTGATTGGGCTAATTGTGTGTAGTGTTTTGAAAAACCGGTCCCTGCTTTCAAACTAGTGCTTTACCCTCAAGTGGTTTTGAAGATACTTTCCTTTAATTTTAGTCTAAATAAGTCCTAATTTCTGCTTTCCTAACTCAAACATTAGGTATAATTTCCTATAAAGGATGTTTATTGACCACAAATTCCAAAAATAATTACATAAAAAATATTAAACTAAAGTTAATAAGTTAGTGTTACATTGTGTTAAACATCCAAAAAAGTGACAAACATTGAAAAAAGCATAAAAATTGTTGAAAAAAGGAACAAAAACGTTAAAAAAAAGTTAAAAACATTGATAAGAAGTGTTGATTTTCACACAACGGTTAAGCAATTGAAAGAAACTGATCAGCCTGAGAGCGAGAACTCAAACCTGCGCAGTTTCCGGTAGGCGACGCTGTTCCCGCTCACCCAGGCGCGCGAACCACCCCCGTCGTGTGTACGCGGCTCCAGCAGCAGTCGTTGGGGATCGGCAGTGTGTCAGTGTCGGAGCGGCTCTGGTGCTGCTGTGGATGCTACCGAGGAGGACGCACTCTTTCACCGGGAGATTCAGCAGCATGGCCGGGTGAGTCCCGCGGTCGAGCCGCAGTCCTAGCTCAAATACGGGAGCCCAGTTGGAGGTGTGCGGACACACGAGCGCTGTGAACGCGGGGAACGGGCTTCCACAGCCCGTGATGCGGTTCTGTTTTATATCTGCAAGACAACGTGAGACAAGGTGGGTGTCCCGAGTCTTTTAATCTAACATCTGGTCTAATGCGAGTATCGCGATGTGCTGCAGCTGTGGGGAACCACGTAGAACAGCGGGGACTGCCAATGAACGGCGGGATGCGGGGCTCGGGGTACAGGGCTGCGGGGCTGCGGGGCTTGGGCGCTCGGGCTGCGGGGTTCAGGCTCCAGCTGCATGGGACAGCTGAGAGTCCGGTCCCAGCGGCAGCCTGCCGGACCTGAGCCCTGTACAGTTGTCATTGCTTTCTCCTTGCTTTACAGCCTGCATTAGTAAACGGAATGTGGTATCCAGTAGTGGTAGAAAGGTTAGCTGTGTGCATGCCATCCATGTTCTATGGAGGCAGGTGCATCTCTGCGTTATCTGTAAAGATTCCAGCAACTTCACCAATAAGCCTCATAAAGCGGCCTAACCTGTTAATTGCCTTCATGCCACTGTAGCCTGCAGCGTGGCACATTTTCTATCGCTAGCAGGGCTGGACCGCTCCAGGGGGGGCAAGATAAATCAGTTGGGGGGGCCATTTCATCAGATGGAAGCCTGAATGATCCCTTCTTTGTCACAGTTAGGGAGTCCTGCTGAATGGATGAGATGGCACTGCAGACATGTTGGAGTTCAGATGTGTGTGTGTGTGTGTGTGTGTGTGTGTGTGTGTGTGTTTCTTGCTGCAGATAGACATTGAGGCAACAACTGGAGCTGGTCGGAAGTGTCCTATGGGCATTCAGGGAAAACAAGTGTGCATGTAGCTTTTGTGTGTGTGTGTGTGTGTGTGTGTGTGTGTGTGTGTGTGTGTGTGTGTGTGTGTAAAGCAAGGCTGCGTCATAGAGGTTAGCAGCAGTCAGTGCTAGGCTGCTCTGTCAGGGTGGAGCTGCATTAAGAGTGACATGACAGTGTCATGGTGGAGGGTGGAGGAGCCAATGGTTTGGGATGGCCTGGCTGTGTGTGTTTTTTCCCCAAGCACACACATACCTGTGCAAATCCATCTGATCCAGAAAGTGTGCGTGAGTGTGTGGCTGCTTCCTCCTTTCACCTTTCTCCGGCAGGCCGGCGCCCAAACAAGCATCTTGCTGCCTGTTCACACACTCCTCCGTCCCCTCATCTCCTGGTTGGAGCTGGGCCTGGCCGGCCCCACACTGCCATGTTGTCGTGGAACACCGTAACCAAAAGTGTCGGACCTTCTAGCGGTTGGTAATTGTAGCTTGTGACAAAAATGTATGTATGACAAATAAAATTGATTGATTTGTAAGTGAGTTTGTTAGCGTTGGGAATGTCCCATCTGGGGAAATGGTGCAGCCATAAAGAACAAGTCCATTTAATAAGAGGGAAACGGAAACCTTCACCACAACATAATGATGTAAATCACTGAAATATAGCTTTGGAACATAACCGTGTTAAAACGTGTTATTTTATGTTGTTCTTTCCATAAGGATTGTAAATTTTGATTGTAAAAAAATCCAATATTGTTCATATAGTATTAGCTAGTAGCACATAGGTTACCCAGGAGATGATGTCAGGACTTTGGCTCTCTATTATCACGCTAATTAAAGAAAAGTTTCTGTTATTTTGGTATTTTTTGATTCCTTAAGATTAGTATAAGTCTAATGTCGTTGTGTCCAGAGATAATGTACAGGAGATATTAGAATATCATTTTGGAAGTAGGGCTGTTGGACCATATTACAAAAGTTGAATATATTTCTAAAGTCTATATATATTTCTAAATGAATCTAAAGTGATTAATGTGATTTTGTTCAGCTGCGTTTCCTTCCCTACATGTGCACCAACATGTGCAAGTGGCACGGGAACTGGCCAATGAAACATGATCATTATAGCGTTTCATTATTGCATACTTATCGTCGTGGTAAGTAATAATTTGTTAATTTCTTTGGTTTTTCAATATAATATTGTGCAACGTGATATTGTGACAACAATATTGAGTCGATATATCATGCACCCCTACTAGTACAAATTAATAACAGGCTGCGTTTGAGCATTAAATATTAAAACATTATTTGAAAATTTAAAAAAATAACAAATAAAATTTGAATGGTACTATAGAGGAAGATTGACAGCTCTAGTGGAGACAGGGGAAACCCGCTGGCTTAAAGATTGACCTATTATAAGTGCTTTATTAGCTCTGTAGGATGGGAATATAATATTTATAGCTTTTGCTGTTAGCTCATTTAGGATGTTTATTTGGTGGGACTACAATGCTAGCTAAGAGGCTAAGCGTCTTGGAATAATGGCTGCTTATCCCTCTCTGCTGACAGAATGCATCAATAGCATCTATCCAACATTACATAACCGCTAACTACAACCTTCAATTTGTTCAGAGCTTAATGTTATTTGATTGGATTTATTATCCCATGTGTTCCTATTTTTAATGGAGAAAGGCTTTGCTATGCTCCCCGTTCATGTGAAATATTCAAATTGTTGACACCATGTTCATGTGGCTGCAGCATTTCATCAAACATGTCCAGCACGTACATGCTTGTTTTGATTTCTCCAAGATTCCGCCTGACATATCTGATATCTTTGGTAGGATTGGCATTTGCATTTAGAAAGAAGAGCTTGGCATGAGCTCCAGTGTGGAGATCGGTTCCGTCCGTGGTAGATGTGTGATGGATGTGTGATGGATGTCTCAGTGTGTGATGAAGTACGTGATAGAGCCCAGTAGCCTGTCTGGACTCTGCAGCGCTGCAGATAACCTGCACCGGGGCTGCAGAGGAGCTTCCTGCGGTGGCTGACCTCCCTGCCGAGCACACTGACCTCCACAGGGAAGAGGGAGATGGAGGTCCTCCTTCCCTCCCTCCCTCCCTCCGCTGGTTTTGTTCTCCCTCTCCCAGAGTGCCTTGCTCCACAGGCTGCTTGCTTTAAAATGGCATTGCTGCAACCCCTCCTCTTCCACCCTCCCCCTCACTTTTCCTTCATCTCTGGGCTCCCGAGGGCTTTGTGAGCGTCTGTTCATGCCAAATGCCAGCACTCTGCAGACCCCCCCCCCCATCCTTGCTTCTCTCTGTGAATGTGGGAGACAGAGGGAGCGGGGCAGAGTTGGGGAATTTCTTTGGTTCCCTGTTCTTCAACGTCCAAGGTGGGGGGTTGGGTAGTGTGCTGTTGCTGAGTCCCCACTGTGTGTGTGTGTGTGTGTGTGTGTGTGTGTGTGTGTGCGTGCGGACCTGCTATTGTAGTCAGCAAATCCTGGAATGCTGTTGAATGACTGTTGTGTCGGCCCTGAAGTATTGTCGTCTTTGTCCTTCTCATCTGTACACGGCCGTTCTTTTGCTCCTCTGTGTGTGTGTGTGTGTGTGTGTGTGTGTGTGTGTGTGTGTGTGTGAGTGAGTGAGTGAGTGAGTGAGTGAGAGAGATACAGCCTGGTCTCACCGTCAACCTGCCAACCCACGCTCTAAACACTGTCTGCCAGTAGACAAAGAGCCAAAACACAATGTTTTGCATCTGGACATTTTAACCCTCTGGTGACCGAGCGTGTTTTCAGCCACTGATGATTTTAGCATGCTCTGATATTGTTGTCAATTTTTACAATTCTAAGCAGAATTGACCATTTACCAGAAGTCAAAAGTACCATGACTTTTTTCTATGTATCACAAGTTCAGCTACAGAGATATTTCAGTAGAATGCATTTCCTGATTGTACTATGAGTCGGCAGTGGGAGGGGGAATGGCTCTTTTCACTAAATATGCAAAGGGCCGGTTCACAGTTTAGTGCAGGTTGAATGGGACTGGTAGCAGGGCTGTTCTACTATTCTGTTCATGCAGAGGGACAAAGTAAGCTCAGTGCCTGGGGCTGGACCTTTCCCTGAGCTATTATCAATACAATAAATCATGTTCCTTAACCCTTGGGTTGTCCTTCGGGTCAAATTTGAATCAAAATGCCCAAATATAACATAGATGCATGAATGTACATTGTATGGAGGCCATACTACATTCTTTGAAAGTGAAATGAATAATTACATTCATTGAACTTTGGATGTTTTATGCAATTTATTTCATTTGAAAAACATGTTTAAAAGGTTTTAAAACAGTATCCTGACTGGACTTTGACATAAACCAGTCTGGGATCCACTCAACATCCTTTGATCTTAACTATTGATTGTAAAAATAATTCATAATTTCTGCCTTTTTAACCAAACGGTTAGGTAAAATGTTATTTCAATTATTGACCATGAATTTAAATCCAAAACCTTGAAAAAAGTGACAAAAACGTTAGATAAAGTGTCAAAAGCATAAACACTTTAAAACGTTCCCTTTTGACCTGGATGGACGACAGGTTTGTGGTGAAATGTGACAATCAAACATTTTGACTATAATGGAATATAATGCAGTACGGGAAGGGGGCTTTTACATCCGATCACACATAACCACAAAGTCTGGTTCATTTGATTAGTGTGAATTCAACATAAAAGTATCTTTTTCCCCAGGAGCACGTTTTAATCCTCAGTTATATATCTCGGTATCGCAAGCGGCTGCAATGTATATCGCTATGTGGATTTTAGGCCATATCGCCCATCCCTAATTGGTATGTAATTTATTGTGGTGAAAGGTGATGGAATAAGCTTTAAAATGGACCTTAAAAGAGCTTGAAAATGTGACCTTGGAAAAGGTGTACGAACCCTAGGAGTACAACTTCCGTCAGGTGCAGTTTGAGGTTTCAATACCTGCGTATACCATGCGTATACTCTGTTCTTCTTGGCTTTGTGAATAATGAAAAAAAATATAGCTCTTTGAGATATTTGATACGCGTTGTCCTGTGAAGGAAAGGTGTAGACCGGTACAGTTTATGTGCAGAGTTTTGTAATTGTCCAACACCTAGAAATGTGTCTCATCCAATCACATTTTCACTTACTATGACCTTTACTACTGTCATTACTAAACAGCCATCACTGGGCTTATTTGCAATCCAAGAACCATTAAAGAAATATCCAGCAAATAGACGGCACCGTAGGAAACATAAAACAGGTGATTTAACGTCACCGCTCATTTTAAACACAAAATGCTGTGGGAACATTATTTTCCTGTTGGTTTTGACCACCACCCTAGACAACGTTTTAAACATTACCGTTAATAATAATAATAATAATAATGATGTCAGAGTGAGAAGGCTGCCCATGGAAAGGCGCCCAGAGCAGTTGGAGGTTTGATGCCTTGCTCAAGAGCAACTTGGCAGTGCTCAGGAGTGAACCGGCACCTCTCCAGCTACCAGTTAACCACCATACTTTGGTCAATATGTGGCCTTGAACAAGCAACCCTCTGGTTCTCAACCCAACTCCCTACAGATGTGGGAGGGGGGGTAAACAGCGTCTCCTGCAGTGCCAGAAGGACCGTTCTTCTTGTGTCATCTGTGATCTGATAAACAGTCAGTTCATACAATGTAGTGCCCGTAGTACTAATCGTCAAGCTACTGTAGCTGTCATATTTCACGGGACCAGCGTGAGCGCGGTTTTCATGGTAGATTAGACGCCAAGGCTTTCACCTGCAGACACTCGTGCTGTTGTTTATTTGGTTGCCATGACTTGGCGAGTGATGCCGTCAAGCCACTGGTCCAGTTGCTCCCCCTCAAAGGGAAGAGACAGCGGAGGACAGTTCACTTGAGTCCAGTGGAGCAGACAGCTCTGCAGATCGTGTAATTACGACTTCATGTGATTTCATAAAATACTGAAGAAGCGGCGACAATGTGTTGCGCAAACACTGCACCTCCCTGCCATACACACCCAAACACACACACACACACACACACACACACACACACAGATCTGATGTGTATTAAAGAGCTTGGTGCCCTCGGCCATCACTGCCCTAAATAAACTGAAGCAGTAATACTCAGCAGACTCATGTTGTTGTGAAAGTTTTGTCCGTTCCATGTTTTGTGATTAACTGTTCTTATGGGCGTACAGGCTGTGAAAACATCTACTTAATATCTTTCCAAGACAGCCCTGCTGGTTTTAAAATGTGCTGTAGGAATTAATAAGCCGTTCTTTAATGTCGCTGACCGTCGTTTTGAGCTGTTTTTTCTGGTTCAGGCAGCATTTTAGCACTAGTAGAGGAAAAAGCCCAAATGTTACCCAACCCTACGTATCATCTCCTGATGTTATGCTTTATTTCACATATGTGGAATAACTGAGGCTGAAATTGCGACCATATTACAAAGTTGCCCTTTAGATGCTGTTTGCTCTGGCAGCCCTGTGTCTCCAGTCCTAGACTGTGGCTCACCTGTCCACCAGCCAAACCTGCAGATGAAGCTCTCAATCCACCAGGTGGAAATTAATTACTGCATCAGCCTTCAGAAGGAGCCCCATTTCTATGGCAGCTGTCTAATCAGCCAGCAGAATAATTCACAGTAAGCTCTTTGTCATGTTAAATCATGTCCACTGCTATTCATTTGCTGTGTCTGAGTAGCTGACGCTGTGCCCAGAAAAGAGAGTGAAGTTCTTGCCAGTGTGTGCAGAAAACATCAATTAAGCATTCGTTTCCCCCAGCCACAGTGCCTGCTGACACAATACATTAATGCTGAATAATTGTATGTGCTGATATAATTGGAGAATCTTATTTAAGCAGGCCTGTGTGTGGAGACTGTTAGGTTGTGTGTGTGTGTGTGTGTGTGTGTGTGTGTGTGTGTGTGTGTCCTGGGTGATGATACTGGCCTCAGGTGTGTGTGATCCAGCTGCAGGAGTGTGAGGCTTCATGCTCAGTGTGAACACCAGTGGGCTCATACTGTCAATTCCTTAACCCTCATTACTTGTATTATTGTTCACCTCCTATCAGTTTCTACAGTGTTGGGATCCCTCCATTTGTGTGTTTCTTTCTTGCGTTTGGTCACCATTGTAGCAGCCCCTTTAGATCATTTGTACTAGTGTAAGACACCTAGAAACACACTTCATCCCTGCTGTGTGTGCCTTGCAATCAGTGTGGGTTGATAAGCAGATGTTGCAGTGTTCAAATTACGGAGGGTACTGGGGGGGGGGGGGGGGGGGGGGGGGGTCTGACCCCCCCTAGATGAGAGGTTCCGGTAGGGTTGCGCTCAGGGAGGTACGTTTAGACTGGTTCTTTGATCATTTTACTAGCTGTCAAAACGTAGCTACGTACCAGGCCGGCGCTGGTGTGCCAGCGAATTTAAGAGTAAGTGGCGGAATCAACTTTAATCTCTGCCTATGGGCTGGTGACTTTCTGTAGTTGAGACAGTGACTTTCTGTAGATGAGACAGTGACTTTCTGTAGAAAAGACAGTGACTTTCTGCAGAAAAAGCAGTGACTTTCTGTAGAAAAAGCAGTGACTTTCTGTAGAAAAGGGTGACTTTCTGTAGAAAAGACAGTGACTTTCTGTAGAAAAGACGCTAGTATTGTCCAGCTACAAAGCAAATTTATATTTCTTACTATCTACCTTGCTGACACAACCACCAACATATATGACAAACACAGCTGAAAATATCTAAAAAAATATCTATAATATACCAGAGGAACCATTAATCTGACCGGCAAGGCAGAATTGTGATTGGATCGCGGTTGTGATTGGATTTAAGAAATGCCAATAAATCAGAGCACGTTTTACTATCCAGAAATGCTGTGTTGGACTAGCCAGACCCTCCCATGCAGCGCTGTGGAGGAAGGTCTGGGAGACTAGGATCAGACCAATCAGAAAGCACTCGGTCTCACCCAACATCAGCTGCATTTCTTTTTTTCTGGTCCTCAGCCTTTCCTATCATGTGAGAGAAATGTATTCCTGTGATAAGTGGGGCTGCTAAGTGGTGTGCTGATAGGCCAGTAACATGGAAAAGTGTCAGTGTGGCATCATTTACTGCCTGCAGCCTGGGATCAGTGGCTCATTGAGATGCATGGACCCAGAGAGAGGCTCAGCCCAGTGCAGAGCTGCCCTGCCTGGAACAGGAGCGGGAGACATGGTGGCTGGGCCTGGTGATACACTGCGGGCCAAACTGCTTGTGACTTTGCCTCTTTTTCTTCAGATCACTTTGTGCGTTGTTGCTGCTGTTGAGTGATCGGCCGGTCCTCCTGCCTCTGATTGATGTTGTTGTTCACAGCTCCAGATCCTGTTGGCAGGAAATGGGAACATTCCGTATGTGCGAAGTCGAGCACAGTGGCGTTTTTGGGGATCGATAGCTCATTATGGGAGCACTTGATGAGCTTTGGTGTGGAAGGTAATTCAGCTACGAAGTCTTTTCATTTCCCTTTGTCTTTCATTTCTTGACAAAATCAGGAAAAACAATCGCAGTTGTTGCTGAACGTGTTTTCTCCCCACTTAACCACAGCTATCCACCAAGATGGCAGAAGAGTTAACTGGTGTGTGTGTGTGTGTGTGTGTGTGTGTGTGT
>NC_048409.1:1925303-1926774 GCF_013103735.1 Etheostoma cragini | reverse complement strand
ACACACACACACACACACACACACACACAGCACTAGGAATGGGAGTAGAAGGTTTCTCTTAACGTCCAATGCCTGTCAGTGTTTTGCCTTCTCCATCTCTGTTTTTTAGTTCAACGTAACCTCCTTTTTCTCTTTCTACCGCTGCTCTCTTCTGTCGTTCTCTCCTAACTCCCTTCCTCCCTTCCTCTCAGCTTCACTCGTGTTTTCCTCTGTCACTGACACAGTTCTAACTAGGCTTTATTATAATCAAGGCCTTATGTGTGTGTCGAGTCTGAGTTTGTTCTTAGACTGCCAGCCAGTTCTTTTCTAATCTTTGACTTTGCTCTAGTTATTGTTCTCTCCAGTGATGTGATGTTCTGAGAAGTCTATATACTGTATGTCTCCAATCTCATTGGTCAGATGGGTGTGGGGCAGGAACAAGAAGGTAAACAGGCTTCTCTTATGAATTTGATATCTCATGATATAAGATATGAAATCCGGAGGGAATGTCTTCACATCTGGACATGAGCCAACACTATGATTGTTCTAGTTCTAGTTCATACTGTACCAACACAAAGCAGTTTAACCAGGTCAGATACCATTAATAAGCTGACTTAAATAAAGTTGAACTATACTGGCACATACTATTTGCGTATTCTTTTCCACATATACATAATATATGTATATAGTTTACAGTTTATTGTCTATTTTGTTATTTTATTGTATTGTCTTGGATATTAGGCGTAATATTTCATCTTGTCAAGTGGTGATGGTGAGTGGAGGTGTGTATCCGAGTTCTATTAATCTATTTTGTTAGAAAACGGAATAAAAACTGTTTATTAAGAAATATTTTTCCACGCCGAAAAGTGTTATATCTGTATTGATATGGTGACAATGAATTCAACCATATCACTCAGCCCTACTCATGTTTTCTTTTTAGCAGGAAATTAGTAACAAGCCATATTCAGTGTTGATTAGTTCAACACCTCTGCACAGCTTTCCACTGAGATGGCTTTCTGTGTCTCATCTTCATTCTCATTTAGTCTGCAGTGTGAGGAGTGTGAGACTGCACGTGTCTTTATTGGTTGAAAAGAGGACACGTACTGGCTGTAGTTCCAGTACCATGCTGAGATATGAGCCTTTTCCACAGACATCCAGCGACCGAGCTTTATTTGAGCAGTTTACACATGCTTTTATAATCCTGATGACTTTGGTTGTATGGAGCTTTTGGGAGTTTTTTGAGTGAGTCATACATGTGTGCAGCCCTGCAACCTGCCTCTGTGGCTGTGTAGCCTGAGGGTTGTGATGTCCTTTCTGTTCTCTGGGGATGTGATGGTGTTGGACAGCCGCGGCCCAGACAGCAGAGAGGTCTGAGACCATGGGCCTGTGGTGGCTCTCCCAAGACCTGCCGTTTCCTCTGTGTGTGTGTAGAGCTGTGTGAATGTAAAGCAGGGAGTTGGTCCTCTCCTCTCCTCTCCTCTCCTCTCCTCTC
>NC_048409.1:1919973-1925203 GCF_013103735.1 Etheostoma cragini | reverse complement strand
ACACACACACACACACACACACACACACACACAATTTATTTTTGACCTTTTCTCCATTTACCACTCTGGCAAAAAAAAGAAAAAGCCAGCCAGTCCTTCAGATTAATGTTAAGACATTGGTCCACAGTAACTGGCCCTGTCATGTGCCTGCCCTGTGGCCACATTGGGCCCCTGTTGACTTCCTCTGCAGTTCATATGCATCTTGTAGCTTCTGTTAGTAATTAACTGCATTTATTGCCGGCGTTGCCCGTTAGATAGTGTGGCGAAAATGCAAGTCTTTCCATTCACTTTTTTTAAAGCGGGTAGGACGGTCTTTGGGTGGGTTATGTGGTGTCACGCTGGTGGCCAGGTAGGCCTATGTAGCAGGTGTCGTGCTAGTTTTGAAGCGGTGAATGAGTCCTTTACAGGAAACAGGAAACATCACTGCCACAAGAACATGTTAACACGCTATGAGGGTAAAAAGAAAAAGAAATGCTACAGTACTACTAAAAGTTACTAAAAGTAATGTTACTCGCCTTTTCATGGAAGATTAATTACGTTAGATATGATTGTTATTTTAGTGTAAACAAAAAAGAGACAGAGAGGAGGGAGAGCCTGAATGAGGCAGAGGCAATAATACAGTACATTGACGATGTGTCAATTAAATCAAATTAAAAGAAGACAGCACAATATGGTTTCTGTATTTATCCCCAAACCATTTATCAGTATTACAGTTAAAGTTGGGGAAATTAAAAATTGCGTTGCAGGTCAATTTAAGGTGTGCACCCTAAACAATTTCAGTTAGAGGCCACCATATTCCTAGGAAATCAACGACAGAGCCCTGTGTTGCTATTACTAGTATTTCCTTTCCCCCTTGTAAAAAAACTGGAGCCAGAGTGATAAATGCAGGGTATATACATTGTTATTGCTATCTTTTCTATCTTTAATAAAACCACTGTACTCATCAAAATGACATCCGGGAGATGGACAGTGTGGTTAGCCATCTCTCTTTGGCCGCTAGAGTCCCAGCAGGGGGTGAAGCAGAGGGACGTAGGCCATGCTGCTGCTTTGTTGTACGTATCATAGCAACGGTTTATAGATCCAGTTTCCCTTTTTGAATGATGAAGAGATGACGGCCACCTGCTGGCATTGAGAGTTATTTCCTCTCACGGAGGCGCAGAACCTATGTGGTGTTGGCCGTCGACTGTAGTCATCGCGTTGTGTTCAAGTGCTCTGTGCTCTTTGGCCCAGACGCAGGAGAAGTGAGCAGACGCTACAGTTGGCCTGCATCACCACTAGTTCTCTGGCATCTGCTTGCTCTGTCAGCACATTAACACAGCAGTGCAGGGAAGCAGGACTGGAAACAGGAGTGGGGAGAGTGGAGCAGCTTAAATTACATCCTGTACAGAGACCCTACACACTGCTGAGAAATGGACCTCATTTCAACTTTTGTACTCCTTCGCAACACATATACACACAGAAGCCATAGCGCTCCTTCCCAACACACATACACACAGAAGCCATAGCGCTCCTTCCCAACACACATACACACAGAAGCCATAGCGCTCCTTCCCAACACACATACACACAGAAGCCATAGCGCTCTTAGCAGCACACTCAACTGTTTTCTACAGTGTTCGTTTCCTCGCCGGGTTTGGAGAGTGGATTTTTGGAAAAATGAAGAATGAACAGTTAAGAAAGTGGAATGGAAGCAGGAAAAGAGGAAACGATGAGTCTGATGATGTAATGATAGTTACTGTTTGAAGGGGGAAAAGGGGGCTGATATTTACCCACCTATTACAATGACTCAGCCTGAGGATTTCTAATATATTACCACTAGTGACTAGTAACTAAATGGCCGTAGGGACAGGGCTGTGTATTGTACTGATGTATATCCTTTTAGAGGTACCTAGCCAGATATATGTGTGCTTAGCCTGGAGGAGATACATTTAGAAGGCAAAGATGTCAAAAATAATACATAATATTTGCAGCATTGGAGAACGTCTCGGCTCAGCTAGAAGGTCTGAACGGAAATTTACCGCTCCATCGTTTTGATCGAGTCAACGGTCTCCAGCTGGGTCAACAGAATGGATGAAGTTGAGTCACGTTGAAAGTTTTGAGGCGGCTGAGAAAGAAAGACGGGATACTCCAGCTGCTAGCAAGAGAGAGGTGGATATGCTTTGGGAAATAATTTAAGATTTTAAATATCAATCCAGACGCAATAACCGTTGTCTGTTTTGTGGGCATTCCTGAGGGTAAAGAAGAAGAAGGAGGTTTTGGGTGAATTGATTCAAATAACTGGCTACCTCTGCTGAAGGATGTGTGATAGGAAACAAACGAAAACGACTTGCCAAATGCATAAAAATCCCGTACGTGAAGAGACAACATCCCGTACGTAGGAGACAACATAGGAGACAACATCCTGTACTTAGGAGACAACATAGGATACAACATCCTGTACGTAGAATATAATAGGGGAGACAACATTGGGCACGTAGGAGACAACATCCCGTATGTAGGAGACAACATCCTGTATGTAGGAGACAACATCCCATAGGTAGGAGACGACATCCCGTATGTAGGAGACAACATCCCGTATGTAGGAGACAACATCCCATAGGTAGGAGACGACATCCCGTATGTAGGAGACAACATCCCATAGGTAGGAGACGACATCCCGTAGGTAGGAGACGACATCCCGTAGGTAGGAGACAAGATCCTGTAGGTAGGAGACATACTTATATGGATATTCATAAAACACAGTCTATTCTAAAACTAACAGGGAGCCATGCTACCACTGTCAGTTCAGTAGCTACAGAGAGATTTAATTTGCTTGAAGCGGAGGACACAATACATTGGCAACAAATCTGTTCTGCTGCAGTTCTGCCTATATGTGCAGTGCAGTTGTGCTTTTTCAAAAATGTGAAGGATTTTTCCTGTTTCTGGTCTCTTCAGCCATAATTAAAGGCTGCTCTACATGATATTAGCTTAATGACCCAATATTTAAAGAGACCCTACTCTAAGAAGGTTCAAGTTCCCACTCTACTAAAGTGTCCTTAAGAGGACAATGAAAGCTTTCCCGCTCTCGGCTCGGGCTCTGTATCTGTCCCTGACCTTGGACCAGGAGGATTTTCTATTTATATTCATCTTTTTCTTTCAGTGGTTTTGAATGTCTTTGGTTAACAGAGATAAGGGTCGGTGTACAGTCAAGGATATGCAAATGAAAATAATGTGGGGACAATGACAGGCCACAGAGACCTAGTTTCTATGACCTGTTGACATTTCAGTCCCACCGCAACTTCAGATAGCAAGATTTCCCACAGAGAGTATTTGAGAAGGTTCAGACACATAATCTCTGTGCTTTTAGTAGGAGAGAGGGAGTGTGTGGCTGCGTTTATGAAAAGATTGACAAGTGAGCGCAGAGGTGTCAGATCCTGGAAAGACGAAGTCTGTAATCGGTAAATGCAGAGAAAGAGGAGTTAAAGCTTAAAGGGGCAGCCGAAGCCTGACAGGATGTAGAGGATAGTGAGCCCAGCTCTCAGGTTACTTACAGTTCTTATTGGTAATAAACCTCCTTTTTTATGAGTCTCTAGGATGAAAGCAAAATATTTTTAAAGCAGAACAGCAGATTCAGCTAGCCCAGCAAGCAGTGAAGACACAGATCTCTCTGTTGTAATTAGGCAGGGGGGTTTCTAGGACTTGAGGAGGTCCATGGCCTATTTCACTAAACCGAATGCAATGCAAAACAGCGTTTTTCATGCCCAGCTTGTTAAAAGCCAGTGTATGATAATTTTACCTTCCAGTGTGTAGATGGCACCAACATTTGGCCCAATCATAGCTGGCCTGGCAACCCAAAAGCCTAGGTTGTGCTTCCAGATGTGTGTGTGATGACTTATGATGTGGGGGGTTTGTAACACTTAATTTCCTGTTTTCTGGGTAATCTTTCTGCACCAATTTCTACCTTTTTCTGAATCAATGTATGCTGGAAATATCTCCATGTAAAGAAAACATAGATCACAATCCAAATATAAAAACATAATGGAATATATTGCAGCAAAGCTCTCAACTATTTGTTCTCCTTTTGATCAACTTTTGTAATTATTTCTGAATCAGCACACACAGGCATAATTTACTCTTCCCTTCTCTTTTGCATCTTTTGTTGGGAAAGTAACCTCCTTAATGGTGCAATATGTAATACTGACAGTTAGGGTTTAAAATAGATACTGCAGTACAAATTCAAAATACTGGAGAGAGTCGTCTCCCCCACCCCCCCCTCCACAGACTCCAAGTTCATGGAGGTTGCCAGGCTGAGACCGCAGGATCCACAACAATGTTGCTAGACCCTTGTCTCACATAGCCGGACAGCCCCCCCTCTCTTGACTCAAAAAAACAATGTACCTACTAATACTATGCACTAAATGTGCATAAACAATTATTCACCTCAATGATACATATTATTCATTTTAATTCATTAGTTCTGTAATATTTGAGACGTGTTTGAGAAAGATTTCTGCTCATGTAGCTCACTAAGCAACAGGTCTGCTTCCAAACTCTTCAAAACAGTTTGAGTCCGAACCATAGACTGGAAATGTTACGTCACAGGAACTTCTAACAAAATCAGTAGAACAATATAGCCACTATAGTACTGTAAATAGGAATGTAAACTATTTTTTACTTTAGGTGTGTTTAATTTTTTGTATTTTACAGTGAATATATAAAATACTGCAAATGGAAGTACGGTACCTTTACTGTAAAACAAATCACAGTAATTTGCTGCCAATTGTTGCCAGTAAGTTACTGTAAATTTTATGTTAACTTTGTTACAGTGTGTTTGTTTCCTACTGTCGAGTCCACCATGAGAGCTTGTATGTCCACCCACATGCTCTAAGTCCTCCACAAGACAGGTGTCCGTCGTGGCTTTGGGACTAAATGCATAGACGGATGGTGTAGGAAGCGTGGCTGGCTGATGAAGGCCACACTGCACCAGCTCGGTGTTACCTGACTTACCAACAACAACCGTGCTCACTCAGTAGCGTGTGAGATTATGTTGCTCCTGCTGATTTCTTGTGTTGCAATTCAATCTTCCTCCGTTCAGCTCAAACAAACTGCGCGCCAAAGGACAAAGAGCTCGCAGGCCCACTCTCTGTTTCCTGTGTGATGAACCAGGGGAGGAAGGAGCCTAGCATAACACACACACACACACACACACACACACACACACACACACACACACACACACACACAGGTTAAT
>NC_048409.1:1907751-1919873 GCF_013103735.1 Etheostoma cragini | reverse complement strand
ACACACACACACACACACACACACACACACACACACACACACACACACACACACACACACACACACTAATCTCCACTGTAGCTGCTGTACACTTCCCTGTAGTCTTGGTTTTGCTAGTTATCTTTGACAGTAACAAAACCATTTGAGACTAAAATATGTTGTCCCGCAGTCTGTAGTAATACACATATAAACATGGTGACAAAGGACTTCACCATGAAAACAATACCCTGTCCCAGAGGCCCCTGCAGCCTGCAGCTCATCACACAAACAGCTAACACGTAGCTCAGTAGGACTTCACGCCAACACATGCCCTATCTCCCTATCTCGCAATGGGGATGCAGTGTGAATGTTCCCAGTTGGAACTCATTTTTCCCATTATTACTGCACCACATAAATGCAGCAGACATCTCACAATGTTAACAAAGTGAGAAATAATGAGTGTAACCTCCCTGAGATACCATATTGAATACCAAACACCATTCAAAAGCTGTGTGTGTGTGGGTGTGAATGCCTGGAGCACCCAGTGGAGGGTCACAACCCAAACCTAATATGTGGACAACCAAACACTACACCACATATGTGATGGCTCATTCTAAAACCACTGGCATTTATGTTCTGGCCAAAAGAATGTGGAGACCAGGGCACATTTGCCTTAATTGAAAGTAAAAGAGGCCTATCCCACACAAATGGAAAGTGGCCACAGACTTTTAGCCATTTACAGTAATGTTACAATAGGATGTGGCTCAGACTGTAAGTTCACCTGGGACTTAGTTTGTGGGGAGTGACCATCTCTGAAAAGGTTCTCTACTAGTTCTCAGACGTACAGGTCTCACTTCACTGGCTGGAACCTATTTCAGGACTTTGTGTCCAGTCTATCATATGCGATCACATCAGTGTGTTTTCAGCAGGCTGCCTCTGAAGGCATGGGACACGCTGGGATGGGATTTAGTGGGCCGATCTGCAGCTATGGGTTAGACCCTTTTTAAGTGTGTATGTGTGTGTATGTGTGTGTGTGTGTGTGTGTGTGTGTCTGTGTTAGGATGGGATGTTGCGGGGGGGAAGATGCGATGCACATTCAAGAGGAAGACAAGTCAAAAGAGCAAGAGTGGGACTGGGTGAATTGGATAAATTGGCAATTTGTCAGCAGAGCTTCCTGGGGAATGACGTTGGTACACAGGCACACACACACGCGCGCACACACACACACACACACACACACACACACACACACACACACACACACACACATACACATGCAGATAATAGAAATCTGTTACAGGCTGCACTCTTCTCCACAGTCCCAGCAGATGAGCAGTGGTCTCGGCCACCATCTCTGGAGGAAACGTTGATTTGCAGATCGAGGCTGTCAATTGGCTGGCTAGCACAGGGTGAGTGCACTGAGTCGGAGTCACTGGAAGAGGAGGGGGGCACTGATAAGCCTGTGATGAGTTTAAGACTCAATTTAGAGTGTGTCACTACAAATGCCCGTAGAAATTGTTGAAGTGGAGCTCGTTGGCCGAACAGTTCATCTGCTTCGCTAACAGATAACAAAGCACAAACCTTAAAGCAGATGTTTTCCTGAGAGGGACGTTTGTGTTCCAGCAAATACTGACTCTCAGAAGCAAAGTGGAAGTAGCGAGCTGCTGTTGTAGCGCCTGGAAGGGGGAAGGAGGACCTGAAGCGAGACCACCATCAACAGCCAACATTAGTTTCTTTTAACCATGATAACTTAACAAGCAGTCTGAGTTGTTGACCAAACCTTAAGTCTCAGCAATCAACGTGACTGAGGCAGCAGGGCTGAAGTGTTGCGTAGGGCTGTGTAATGGACCATGTACTCGGAGCCATCATGACCCCTGAGTTATAGCAATGACTACTTCTGGTTTTCAGTAGCTTTGTTTGAGGAATATTAACCCTTGTGGTATGCTTTTTATCGAACTTTTTCTTACATTTCTGAAGCTTTTTAACAATGTTTGTCACTTTTTTGACATTTTCAACACACCGTAACACTAACTTATTAACTTTAGTTTTACAGTTATTTTTGGAATTTATTGATGGTCAATAAATCAGGAAATCAAACCTAATGTTTGAGTTAGAAAAGCAGAAATTAGGAATTATTTAGACTAAAATTAAAGGAATAGTTGTTGATGATAATCACAGACTGGAATATGTCAACTTTTACTCAATACTATTTCCAAAACACTTCAATTGATTTTTTCAAATGCTATAAAATTGAATACAATACCCCAAAATTACCCATCAAAATCACCCCAAAGAGCGTTGTGGAATCAATCATGTTATTTTGGGTAGTTAAAAAGAACATTGATGTAGGAAAATGGGTCAACTCCGCTGAAGAACAACATGAGGGTTAAGAAGTTTTAGATCCGGAAATATTGGATTAAAAAAACAAGACCAAGACCAAGAAATACTGTTTGGACACTTATACTAAACCGGCTATCTCTTTGGTGCAGCTAGTCAACTGAACTACACATGTAAAACTGGCCCAACTTTGACTTAGATCAGGAAGGATCTAATCAAAGAAAAACCAAGATCATGAATGTGACCAGTCTTTTGATGTTGACTGTCTTGTACTTGACAGTTTTCAAGTCTCCATTCTGCGGCTGCAGTTGGGCCTGCACTCTGCTTATTATGCTTCGGTTTTACACTTGTTTGGATGCTCCTGCTCTCAGTTGTTTTTCCTCCTCAGTGTTTAGGCGGTCAGAATAAGCCCTTTAGTTTTGGATAGGCAGGGAAAGCGGCGCTTATGTCCTCTCTATCTTGGTCTGCTCCTACCCTTATCTCCCTCCTTCACTCCCTCTGTCAGCCGCCCTCCCCTCTTCTCTCTGTGTGGCGTTGTGCATGTGATGCTATGTTGCCCTTCTGGGACGCCTGGCTGGCCAGCACCACTATCAGGAGAGGAAGAGCAGGTCTTACAGGAGGAAGGAGTGGACTAACCCGAGAAGCTAATGCTGACAGGTCTGCCCAGCATATACTGTACACCCCATATTTAACAAACAGGATACACTGGAGAAAACAGCCAGTTGTAGGCCCTGCTCTCTTCGTCCAAGCTGTCTCCAATCCACTGTGGAGGCTGACCAGTAGCCCTCCGTGTGTGTAAGTGTACGTCTATGTGTGTGTTTGTGTGTGTGTGTGTTCACTCCGCTGTGTATTACCTGACAGTGCTTTTATGTTTGGTCCCATTGTAAATGTCAGCTCACTCGGCGCTGCATGAATATTGACATGGTGCTGCGGTGCTTGTCTTGGATGTTAAAACAGCCACTTAACAGCTGAGAGGCTCCCAACAGAGCGGGGGAGCGGGTCGACAGACAGGCAGCCCGGCTGGGCCTGCCTCGCTCTTTAAAATGCTTCACTAAGCCACCAAATACGAATGTGCAAGTACCAGCTCCATGAATTATGCAGCGCTGAGACAGAGGCCAAGTGGATTGGAGAAAGTGATTTTTTTCCGAGTGAGAGGAATGTGGTTTCAGGCGTAGTGATGCCCGCCCCATGACGGAAGGCACTGGGATAGATGCTTTCAAAGTTTATTCGGGTTTTTAGTGTTCTGTGCGTGATATATCCTGAGTTATTTATTTTCCTCATTCAAACTCAAGGTAGTGGTTGTCAACAACGTACAATCACATATATTGTTTCTGCATGAATGAATCAAACCTGGTGCAGCTGTGTTTTGTTAGGGTCAGAGAAGTTAAAGGGATAACTAGCAGTGTGTAGACAGCCGATCCCGGGCCTGGATTCTCTCTTATTTTTCCATGTTCAGGGCAGACCCGTTGCATGGTTTGTGCCAACTGGGCAACTACACAGGGCCTCGTGCCTCTGGGGGCCTCGAGCCTTGAACCTCTGGGGGCCTTGAACCTCTGGGGGTCTCGAGCCTCTGGGGACCTCGAGCCTACGGGGGCCTCGAGCCTGCCTGGTTTGTAATCATGCAGTTTCTTTTCTCTTTTAATTCTTACATTCTATATTTTTATGTTCTTAACACGATAGGCTCTAAAATTATATTCCTGTTATTTATATATTTTTTTCATTTATTATGTTACGCTGTTACCATGGTTACGTTACCCGCCCTGCGAGATTGCGAGCGAAGAAAAATGGGAATGTAGAAATAATGTCAGGTATACGAGAGCGCAAAAAACTGGACTACAAAGACTTTATTGCGTTTGGGTTTGCAGGCAAGAGGGCAAGGAAAGTGACTTTCACTTTATGCCGCATGGTAAGTCGGACGCTATATAAAGCTGGAAAAAGAATATGAAGTGACATGCAGCTGAGCTGCCATGCCGTAGGTCAGCCGGCCTTTTATTCTGACTGCTAAATAGTCCCGTATCTCTGTAAATGCCAACAACTGTATAAATACAGCTCTCTCTGTGGCAATGCCTTTCACTCTGTCTATTTTGGCAAGTATTTCAGCAACATGGATAGAGGGCGTACATCCACATTTAACACATGCACACAACGCAAGGCACAAGAGAATACACACACACACACACAAATACATGCAGGATAAGACTATGTAGCTGTCTGAATAACAGCAGTCCCTGTGTGGGTTGACTGTTTGGGTCTATCGCTTGCATCACGGTGCAGCTATGTCAATGAGCAGGGCCTCGCACCCCCCCCGCGACGGCTCTGGTTCAGGGCGTTTATGGCCAGCAGAGATCCTTTGAGCCTCATGTGGGTGTGTAGCCTCACGCCGTTGTCATGCCGCTGCTTTTTGTCACGTCCCTCTGCGTCTGATACCGTCGCGGCCTTTAGCGTCTGGGTGGTGCAAAACAGGTATTTGATGCCCTGGTGAGAACAGGTTGTGATTTTATGTTCCCCTGCTGTGTGCCTGGGTCCCAGTGTGACTGACATAATCACACACACATACACACAGACACACACACGCGCACTCCGCTTTCCGTGCTCTACACAAAATGTGGCACCGTTCTGAGGGTGTGTGTTTATTTGTGCCGTGAAACAATTAAGAAAATAAAGTTTTTTTCCTCTGATTCACTTCTTATTTGCTCTCTCTCTTTCTCTCTCTCTCGCTCTCTCTCGCTCTCTCTCTCTCTCTCTTGCTCTCTAAAGGCAGTTTAACTCCTATGTCATTTCTTAATATAGCTCAGCGTAAATTCTGTCAGGGAAACTTCAATAACTTTATCCCAAACTGATCAGCTGTGTTGAGACGCTACTTTCAGTCAAACCAATCAGTATCGGCCATGTTTTCATAAGCCAATCACAGCGGGACATCCCTGCTTTAAATCTGTTCTCTCCTCTGCGGTTGTGCCCCCCCCCCCCCTCCTTCAGTTATCCTGGGTCTTCTTTGTTGGTTCCTTCGTTCCCGTCACCACCAGTGTCTAGTCTCCATCGGGGGATATGTCTGGGTTTCCCTAACCCTTTAAAACATATTCTATATGATGAAGTCTAATCTCCAAAAACTATGTACGTTACATATTGTTGTACATTTAATATTGTTCACATGTAGCTTAGGAATAAAGTGTTGCATATCTGAAACTAAGTCTCTCCTGATTGAATTGCCTTTAAGAAGATATCAGTGTTTTGTGACAACAGGACGAGCTACCGCTCCGTCTCAAAGCCAGATGTCCTTACTGAAAGTTGAACATTAATATTTCATCAGGAGAGACATGTTTGCAGATATGCAGATAAGATTTATTGTACAGCTTACATAAAATGTACAAAGTCTTTGGCGATTAGACTCCATCGCAGTACGAATATTTCTTATATCCATATATAGGGTTAGAGCGCCATCAGACCCCCCGATGGACTCTAGACACCAGTGGTGGTGACGAAGGAGCCCGGAGACTGGAGGTGGAAGGGGGGGTGGAGGGTTGAACTCTCTGCCTGTAACGACAGCTGATAGAAAAGGGAGAAACTGATTGATAGATTGATAGAGAACAGCTGATTGGGGTAAGGTAGAGCATTGATTAAGAGTGAGGTCTTCCTGAAAGGATTTACACTGAGGTACATTTCAATCAGGAGAGACTAGTTGCAGAATGAGACAGTTATACACGCGTGATAAAATATACATTTATTAAGATAACAGCTGAATTGTTTTAAGACTGAGCTACATGATGTGGATAAAAGGGAAAATGAACTGTGATTCTGATGACAGGTCGCTATGGACTACTTAGCAAGATGCTAGCTACCCGTCTGATTAAAATGAAGATCTCCATTCACTGGCTTTCTCTGGAGAAAGACTTCAATAGCAAACCCACAGGACACATGGTAATGGCTGTCTTTGGCATCGTTTTAACTAGAATTTATATTCCAGCTTTGAAAATGGCACTCTTTCAAATCACTATAGATTTAGTTATTTAAAGATTATTTCGTATTGCCTTTAATTGATAAGATAGCTTGGAGACCAACAAACTGCTGTCCGTCTGTGGATGGAATCTGATGTCGCGTGTATAATTTAATCTCAAATTGGCTTTGAGATTGTTTTCTGAGAATATTATGATTTTAATGGAAAAAGCAGCTGAGTTAAATAGTAGACCTGATGAAATGTGGGTTCATCTGCAGAGTGTTTGTCTTGCAGTCCAGGCTCAGGCTGTGTGTGAATATTAACCCTGAGAGGCTGACTGGACATGCAAACTGAATTCAGCCTTAGTGTTTGTGTGATGTGTGTGTCTGTGTGTGTGTGTGTGTGTGTGTGTTTGTCCGTGTCAGTGTCAGAATGGTTGTTTGCTAGCCTTGAGCTTTATTCCACTGAGGAGCGTTCTTAAGGTTCTGGGTAGTGTGTGTCAGAGGTGAATGGAAATAATTTGAGTCCTTTGAGTACTCCGAGTCCTTCCCAAGTCTTCTGAGTACTTTTGAGTCCACCTCGTCCACAGCAGCTCAGCACCACGTACACGTGTTAACGTTGTTAGCTGCAGTCTCTACGGATCACACAGGATGTTTGCCCTTCCCATAATGTCTGAAAGCCACTTATGCCTATGAGCTAATGCAGAATTGATTTAATAATTCACAGGTGAAACTACATCAAAGTGGGCTAAATTTGGTTGATAAAAGTTCCGATATTTTTATTCCATATCATTTTTTATCAAAGGAACCCATTTAACTGTAACTTGTAGTTCAGCTGTGAGCATATACACTCTACAGGATGTTGTCATAGTCTGACAAGCCGGCAGCTCCCCTCAAACATGGTTTTGAGGATGCAAACATATTATTATGAAATCCTTTTAAAAGCTCATTTTGATTACCTTTGAGAAAGGGATTATATTTTTTTAACCATTTCTCTAATAACAGATTACATTTCTGAGCCTTAATCTGAACCCCAAATAAAAGCAGGGCTCAGAAAAAAACAATAAATGAGAGTCTGAGTAACTGATGCAATTTTCATAAAGGCCCGTTTCTCTGAGCGAATTTAACTGAACTTAACTCAGTGGATATGAAATGAAATGAAAGGAAATCTTTGCTGCTAACCCAATATCAATATTTGAGTTTTTAAAAACTGAAAATACACAAACTGATTTTGATTTATTTACACAAACAAATACACGTTACCGTGAAGCAGGTCCTAACTGCACATCTAATAATCTCTAACGTTTTAACCAAATTGAACCCACTTATGACAACTTTTGACTTGCCTCATCAATCTAACACTGGAATATCTGAAATAATTACTATTTACTCTGTTGTCTTCAATAAGAGACATGCCTTTATCTAAATCGGTTTCCTCTGTAAATTTGATGATCTTATCTGCCTATTTTTTCACCCTTGTATGGTATTTCCAATTTTTACAAAAATAAATTTGGTACAAGTTACATTTTTCTCTACCTGGAAATCACCAGCCTTATCTTATTCCCTGTGATAAACATGTGTCCCTGACTCAATTCAGAAAATTATTCTGTATATGACCACTTATGTTTTTCCAAGATAAGAATGATCACATAGTGGATTTTTAACATGAATTATAACCTTATGACAAAAAACATATCACACTTCCATTTTTAATTGTGTTCTAGTAGAGAATGATTGCATTTCCTAAATCTCAATTGTTTCAAATTGAGATAAAGACAGTATTTTTTGATAGACTATGAAGTAAAATTTTATTTCAGAATTGCTTTTAAAAACCTGTATAACTCACAGGTCAATTTGACCCGAGTAGTACGAGAGGGTCCCGGAAGGGAAGACAACACAAGGGTTACGTAACTGTTCCTGATGCAGACTCATTCTTCCATGTTTACCTGTTGTCTGGATAAATTCAGTAACAAGTACATTTCCACAGCACTGATTCCACCTGTAAATTACAGAGCCATGCCATGGATGCTGCTTTGAGTTTCCCTATTGAACAAATTGCTGTTGATAGCCTAAAATGAAGTGAAGCTACCATCAATGAAACGCAACACTTCCTGTGCAGATGTTTCAGATTAAAAGCCCCTCAACTGCTGAAAAGGAATAACTCTTCTCTTTCCTGTGAGCCAGAGACTGAAACTTAGACTAGAGAAGTGATTGGAGTAAATCAGTGAACATGACTGTTGTACTGATGGAATAGAGCTGTGAACATGTTTTTGAGTTTATCATATGAACTATGAGCCCTCTGGGATTTTGCCTGGCCTATATTCGAGAGACTGGTCCATTCTTTTTAAAAGGGTTTCATCTTGGAATATGATGGCACGTTTACTGGGTGAGCTGACTGACTTGCGGTAGCTTACCTTAGCTTGCTAACATGCAAAGAGATGAGCCGTCCTTCTAACAACACAGGCAGACATCTCGTCACTATCAGAACTGACCCTGGGTCGGCTCTTCTTCTACCTCTCCCATTCCGGTAAAAGCTCAGCTGCTCTTTGTTTTGACTGGCCATCTATAAAACAGCTGACATCCGGTTCCTCTAAACTGCATTCACTCTGCCTGGACACATTCTAGACCCACCATATTTCTTATATGATCTCCTTGCAGTTGCTCCCCATTGACGTTCGTATCAGAAACACTGGCATTTTGAAAAAAAAAAAAAAATCACTTCACTAGTAAGTTATCCTGAGCTTTCAGACAAGCATTAGAGCCACAGTGTAAGAGAGCAAGTGAAAGGGACTCTGCCCAAACAAAAAGAGCAAACACGAGTGGGTTGAGTGGGAGTGAAATATGAGCTTCACTTCACCCAAGGTCAACAACACTGAGCTGGAGCTGCAGAAGTGTTCAATCGTTGAGCAGAGATCATTAGGATGTAGGCTCCGCCGTTGTGAATAAGTGAGTGAACTGAGCTGAGCAGCAAGCTTTGATCTGAATCACCACTCTGCTGCCGTGCCACAGCCAGGAGCGTGGCCTTGCATACTAAACCCCAGCAGAGACTGCTTCCCTCACACTTTGATCGCTCACTGCTGTCTCTTCTCAGAGGCTGCCGGCTCCAGTTAGGCCTGGCTTCTTCTTCCCACATCTGGCTTTTCACTCACAACGGAGCTGTACACACACATTTGAAAATTCACTTGTCTATTGTTCTTTTTTAATGTTGGTGTTTCAGTTTGGATGGACCTTTATTTATCTGATAGTATGGATGTGTCAGTGTTTTCAGATGGCATTGCATTAGTATAGATATAGACACAATTCTATCAACATTAGGAGAAATGCACTCCAGCAAACCAATATTGTTACACTTGCACTCAAAAATGAAAATGCAAAGCAGACTCTTTTATGTTCATCTTTTACCCAGAACTGCTTTGTGTCATGAAGTGTTCAGTGGAGGTGTCATCGATTTGACTTTTTCTCTTCCAATGCCGGTTTAGATACCTAAACTCAGGATGTGGATAACAAGCGAATGCTGTGTGCCAGAGAGAGTGTTGCACTAAGCGCCGGGTTGTCAACCTGCCACTACTGAAGATGACATTAACAAAGAGACCTTATTTGATTGGGTTGGTCCCATCTGGCTCATAGCTGATCAGGGCTGGATTGGCGCTGATATGGATCAGTGGACTGGATGGTGCACTTCATTTTTTAAGTGTTTCTTCAGGTTCTGGGAGAACTGGGAATCTAATTGAGTGTTCCAACTACAGCTCCTAGCTGTTCCTCCATTTGGTTTGAAATACTGTTGTGCAGTATCTCCATACAGTGGAGTAGAAACAACTCTTTGGTTCTGTTTATCTTCAAAAGACAAGTTCCTCATGGCACTGGGTCTCTTAATGGTGGCCAGAGGTTTAGTTTGCAATGAATGGAATTCTGTTGCATAAGTGTGAACAGGGTGCAAATAAATGGGCTACAGCAAACAGTGTGTGGATGTATTATGGAAAAGTTACATGGAGGTCTAATTCAAGGCCTTAAATTAGTTTTTGAACTTATAGGGTGTTAGTTGTGTTTCATGTTTCTATTATTATTAGCTCATATACTTTCCAGTGCCCTTGTGTTTTGGGATCGATTCACAAGGGCCAGTACGGTCAGCGCAGACTGGAACAGTGCGTCCAGACACTACGGTAAAGCTCCTGGGAAATTACAAAGAGCCAATTCTCCAATAATATTTAAGCCAAGAAATACACCAAAGGGTTTGTAAATCAAAAGTTTTGAATCATTTTTTTTACATTGCAAAGGTTAAAGAAAATGAATTCTAGATGATATAATGTGCAGGGGCATTGCTTTTCACATTTTGTTTTCCCTTGTTGTGCTGGCAGGGCCCGCTTACTGCTGTGCTTAATGAACAGTTCGAGCTAAAATCCCTGGAACTCTACATTTACCACATTTGGTTTTACAAATGTGTCTTCCTGCTGAGACAGAGGCCAGCAGCAGCTCTAACAAGGTTTACATAAGTGGTGTGTATTAGTCCATTACATTATGAGAGCACTCCAACCCTGTCAGCACTATGTGATTTAGAGAAGGAAGCAGGGCTGATTAGGCCGAGCTATGGAAAACCTCATTGTTCCCAATCAGACAGGTAGAAGGTGTGCATACCACAAACATGACAGCTTCATGTTTTCCATCAGACCCGTTGCCATGGAGCCACCTGGTAAATGTCTCCCTGGGTTTAAGGTTCGTTACGAGCCGCCGTGCTAGGAGAGCTGAGCCGCCGCCACAGGAAATGTGTTTTAGTCATAAAGGACACACTGTAATGTATAGTCTGCAGCAGCTGCAGCAGGCCCGATGGCTCAGCTGCTCTTTTAATCTTTTTGGAAACCTGGAAGATTTAAATCAGCCATTTCAAGTTACATGCTGCATATTGCTTTGCTAAATGTAGCCTTTTTGTCTATTTTTACATATGGGAGTCATGAACTTGAGTTATTGTAGTGTGCATTACTTCTAAGCATTTTCCAAACTACTACCTGTTTCATTTTTCCGTGTGTTTGTCTGCGTAATCAGTTAATTTCACAACACTATGGAAATCCATTCGCTCCGACTTGGAACTTAATTTACCCACAGATGATCGTTTTCCATAGTCACCCAGCATGGATCATAATGAGTCAGTGGGAGATCTGTGTGCTAAATCAATGGCGTGGCTGAGACGCAGCAGTAGACCTGCTGGGGGGTCACTGTGTCCACCTGCTCCATGTCAGTCAGCTCCATCAGCGCAGAGCTGCCTCCATCAGTTCAACAAATGGGATCGCTCCGTTAGCCTCTGGGCTAACTTTCAATTCAATTCAATTTCAATTCAATTTTTTTATAGTATCTTTTCAAAACAAGAGTTATCTCAAGACACTTTACAGATAGAGTAGGTCTAGACCACACTTCAGAATTTACAAGAACCCAACAGTTCTAGTAGTAGTAGTAACATGTAGCTGATCATCAGTCAGATTCAGTGATTATAGCAACAGACTCCAGGAAATGAGAAAATGAGAAAAAGTGTGTTTTCTGTTGTATACCTGCATGTCAATGCTTATCAGCATTCAGAGCTACAGTTCGCACTAACTGTACCTATTCTCACGGAGTCTCTGTGTTACCACAATGGAAATAAGTTACATATTTAACTTTATTGTTATTGTATGTGTTATAAAATGTCAAATACATCAAATGTAAAAAAATCTCTAAACTGAAGCTGAACTGAAACTCCAAAGGGCACACATTCCAACTGGCTAGCACACACACACACACGCACACACACACACACACACACACACACACGAACACACACACACACACACACACACACACACACACACACACACACAGACAGGGTTCAGACTGCTGTGTACTAGATGTGG
>NC_048409.1:1901978-1907651 GCF_013103735.1 Etheostoma cragini | reverse complement strand
GTGTGTGTGTGTGTGTGTGTGTGTGTGTGTGTGTGTGTGTGTGTGTGTGTGTGTGTGTGTGTGTGTGTGTGTCCTCTGGGAAAATGCATGCAGTGAGAAGCTGTGTGGTAGGCATGAATCTCCGGCTCAGTCTTTTTCTCAGCCAGTGAACTGCCATTAATCTTGGATGTTTGCCTGTTTGTTTGTAACGGATTATAAGGCGCTGGAACTAATGAGTTTTAAACCTGAACCCTGAGCTCACTCTAGCAAGGGCAGGGTGGAAGTGGAGCGGTGGAGAAGGAGGGGGAGATGGAGAGTGAGAAAGTGTATTGGGTGTGTAGTCGTCTGTGCTTTTGCTGCATTACACAATACAAAGAGGGTAGTGGAGGAGCTGCAGGTCACTGTGGTGTTAGGCTGCAGATATTCAGACAGGAGGAGGAGGAGGAGGAGGAGGAGGAGGAGGAATTCTACTGGTTGGGGGCATCGTATGAGCCAGCACAAGCCTGGCTGAACAGGATTACACTCCATTTACTGTGTCCACACCAGACAGCCATTGTTTTCAATCAGAGCGTGACAGTAAAGTTACTGCGAAGGCTCAGTCCCACCAACATTTCTAACAGCCAAAACTCAGTTTAATTTCAGTCACAGCAGTCGGTGAATTTGAATGGAGGGGAAGTGAATTCATGCAGTGTATCGAGTTCAACTTCTAAAAGTGAACTTACAATTGCCGTAGCAAGCCCAGACGTCTCACTTCTCCCAGCTCCGGATATGTAATACCTGCAGTGCTGTTTGGGTCTGCCCCAAGATGTCCCAGCCAATGGGCGTGCTCAGAAAACATATAAAGGAATGTGTCTAAGAGGTATCCTTATCAGATGCAACAATCACTTCAACTGGCTCCTTTGAACGTGGTGGAGCAACAGTAACGTGCGACCATGGCATGCAGCCTTAATGAGTGACAGCAACGTGTGACAGTTACATGTGACAGTAACGCGTGACAGCAATGTGTGATGGTAACGCGTGACGGTAAAGCATGATGCAGTGGCCATCAGTGTGAATGTGTGTGAATGGTTCCTGTACTATGGTTAGGCGCTTTGAGTAGTTGTCAAACCTAGAAAATCTCAATAAATACAGTCCAATTATGTAAAGGCCAAAACGTTGTCAGGGTTAGGAAGACATCAGGCATCTGCTTGAAATGATGTGCATAAAGATGAGGACATAACTATGTCGCCGACCTAGGCCCATAAGGACGTTGACCTGTTGACCTGGTTTTTACATGGGACACAAACCCGGCCTCCTGAGGGAAACCCCCGTTTGATCCATCCACCCAGCTGGTTTGCAGAGAAGCAAACCGGTTTTAGCTCGTGCACCGGACAAGACAAAGACAAAGACTTTCAAAAGCAAAACTCGACCCAACAGTTTGTGTACTGTCATCCTCCAACGGAATGCAAGTTGTAATCTCATCATGCAGCATAAGAAAGACAAAACTAAATTATTATCATTTCTTTTAACATTAATAAAAACATCAAGTCAGGATTTGTCCCAGATCCGCTGCCTGGTAGATGTAACCCTCCAGGTACACAGGCGCGTGCTGTATGCAAGCACATTCTCCATCGCAGCTACTCGTCTTTTCATATTCAAGCAGTCTAATTTAGTGTAAAATACATGGACAGACTGTACAAGTAGTAGATTATGGCAGTCAATTGGCAACGGAATATATAAAGTAACTCAGAATAATTTATACAAGAAATGAACATCCATTTGTAATATGCTGGTCGTAGAGGTTCCCAGTGCCCGAAGCCCCCCTAAGTGTCTTTGGGTCAGCAGTGATAGGCCGGCTGACATTTAAGGATTAATTGAGGAAATAATCAAAATATATGTTGATAATGAAAGTAATCACACTTTGCACCTGAATTGCTTTAGAATTCTGCTATACCTTTTCAAGTTTTTTTCAAAAGTCTGGGCTGGATTTTAGTGTGACAACTGGGAAGAAAAAGGCGCCCATGGAGCTCCAACCAATGCTCAACAGTCTGTGCTTAACGAGACATCCAAATTGGTTTATAAACCACATTTTTACAGTAATGCTACTGCTTGTGCTGTGTAGAAAATGAATAAGTTATGGGCTAAGGATGGTTAGGCCATGTGTTCATAAGAGCTGTAAGCAATCTTAAAAAGCAAAGGTCAATACTTCAGAGCAGCATTTCCACTAATGAGTTTATTGGCTCAGAGCTCTAACATCCACTCCTCAGCCACTCATCCATGCCGAGGCTCTTCAGCTCGGTTCCCATTCACTCTCTTCTTAAGTGGGTCTCTGCAGCAAGAGCAGGAAGTAGGCTGGAAATGACCCCCCAGTTCCCCAAATCTCCCCTGGAGGAAGACTTTGGTCATGAAACCAAAGTCAGACATCCTACTGCCTCACTGGTTCATTATTATTTATCTCCATAGTGGGCATGTATGAGTCATGTAATACTGAGGGTATTAAAACCCTTCAACCCAGATGGAAGCAGAGGAAACTAAGACTTTCACTTATACATCGCCACTGACATGATCCTGGAATATGAAAGCGTGATTTGCAGCTAGTTGTAGGTCCATAATAATAATAATAATAATAATAATAATAAAGGCCACAGCAACTGTATATCAGTGTCATGTTATGGGGTAGTGAGTAATGAATAACTCAACAGGAACAGGAAAATAACATGGCTTGTTCTGTACATGGAGCTAATATGGCAATTTATTTAAAAAAAAGAAATGCCAGTCAAGATGTGAAGCTTATATGACTTGCTTATGATAAACATATTGACTCTAATGAACAATCAATATGATTTTAACCTCAATGTTTGGGAGAAAAAAGTGATCTTGCAGAAGATAACATAGCAGCAGTTACTATAGTTTGGGACCTAAGCTTGGTTCCCTGCCCAGATCTCTTCACTTTTTCCAAGAAAACATTAGGAGGAGATTTTAAATAAGGTTGGTGTTAGTTTGTTCATGAAAACAAATAATATGAAAACCCCATTTTTGTTTTAGCATCCATGACTTCCGTAGTGAATTTTTGTATAGCTTAGATTTCAAAAGTTATAAGTAAAATGATGTGATTGATATGACATAGAGCTCATTGCAGTTAGTTCCATTTTTCCTCAGGGGGTAGAGAAGGACAAGACATTGGATCCCAAATGTCTAAATTCTATGTGGGGAACAATGTAAGTCCGTTTGGATGCAATCATCTGCCAAATAATGAACTGTGAGGCAGCTTTGAAAATGGACTCGTTTTAATTTGATTTCCTTGACTTGTTCAGCCCTGCCGGACTAACTGGTGGATCCATTATCATGACCTCATTCTAAACAGCTCAGCTTTGATGAAACTCCCAGAGAAACAATAAATGACATCTACTTTATTTCCACAAATATTGTTTATTAACACTAGAAATCTATAGCACATAGATTTCCTCACTGTTTGACAGATAAACATGTGTGTTCTGTGTGATGCTGACATTGAGAAGAATCTTCAATTCCAAGATGCCATTTTTGTTATGGCTGCGCTATTACAAACTCGCTTGTGCATCACTTTGTTCACATTCCCCAACCATACGCCTGACATATTTGCTTTCTCTGGATACTTTGAATCTAAACTAGTGTTTGTGCGGATGGAGCCCACTGGAGCATCTGGCACGGCTGGAACAGGCTGCAGAGAAAATCAGGGGCTGATATCTTACTTCCAATGCAATATTCTCTACAGTTTTCCACAGACTATACTCTGTCAATTGCTGTCAACAATTTGAACATAGGCTCTCCTCTCAGATGCTACACCGTTTGCCTTGCCACCATGCCCCCCCCCCCCTTCCTTCATCACCAACCTGTTGGCACTCTGCTCACATGGCTGTGAGCTGGTAAACAGCAGGGAGTTCTTGTGTGGTGGGTTTGTTGTGCTTGCGGTTGACAGACTGGTTGAGAGGATTACCAATGAGCCAGTTGAAGCCTTTGTGGTGATGGCTTGCATGTGTTGGCATTACGTACTTGTATTTTGTGGTGATTTTGTGGTTGGGATACTCCCAGACTGCATACAGGTTTCAGAACACAGAGAGTCAGTGTGATCTGGAATCTGGTTGTGTCCTGTTACCTGCTTGCGTAGTGGGAAACATGATCTAGAGAGATGGAGTAGATGAACACGCACACACACACACACACACACACACACACACACACACACACACACACACGCCTTACCTGCAGTTAAGTTCCTGTCCAGATGTTCCTGCTCAATTATCCTCAAAGAAAACAGCTGTTTTTTACATTAACAGTGTGTGAATGTAATCTGTGTGCATGCTTGTATTATATCTGTACAACCCCAGGCGATTACTAAGAAACAGGAGCTTTCTCCTCACAATAGCAGCTCCTTCAGGTCAGAGCAAGCGCACCATGTGCTAAAAATACCTGCCTGGTTCTGTTTGTGTTTTCTCCCTCAGAAGCCTTCAGCCTGGGTTCAACCCCCCTGGGACAAGACCTTGTTACTGCCGAGCCAGCATTTCTGTTGATGGCTCTAATTTACACCCAGGAGGATCTCAAACCCTCAGATCTGATCTAAATGCCTTACGGTTGGTTTTAACATAGTTTTTAATCAAGAACCAGGCTCAAGAGTATTTTGTTTTCCCAATGTCTTTTCCTTCTGCCCCCCTCCAGGCTTCTCACTCACTCACTCACTCACTCACTCACTCACTGCCTACATCTTGCATCCAGTCAGTTGTCAGCCAGTCCCGGTTGACCCCATTTGTGTTGTCTCACCTTAACACAGTGTGGCTGCTTTGGCTGCAGGCTTCTCTTCTGCACCAAGCAGTCCAGTCACAAATCCACCCACACTCTGGACTAAAATAGGCATGCTATTGCTTTTCTGATTCTCCAAACCTCATACTGTGGAGGATGGCTGCAGTTTCTTAGTGAAGTCTTAAAGGCTTCAACATATGTAACCCAAAGCTTCAATTCAGTGTTGGACTTTTTAGAAATATGGTGATGTAGAGAGAGAGAGAGCAATCGTAGTGTTGGTGTGGAGACTCCAGGCAGCCAGTGTTCTCTTAATGACAACTCCGTTTCCACTGCAAGCACTCACCAAAATGTGACACATGGCCACAGGAATTTTTTTCTGTTTCCTCGCTTCTCTACCTGTTTTGAAGACGAGTTCCTGGAGGTAACTGTGCCCACCTGATACTTAATGCACTATGTACTGTCAGGAACTGGCAGCGGTTCCCTTAGCTCATGGTCGGTCAAGCAGTTGTGTTATCACATCAACAAGGATGACTCATGCACTTGTTTGGACTGGGGCAACTAAAGTGAACAAAAGGCAACAAAAGAAGGAAAATGGAGAGCACTTGTTGGACAAACTAAGATGTCTTCTGCTACAAGAAGAACACTGAGAGGAAGACAGAGCCAGCAGCTAGAACCAAGCTAAAAAGCTGCTTCGTTCCATCAACAATGGTCAAAGAATTAATTCTGTATCACTTATTTCCCTCACCTCCCTAACAGCACATGCAGATGATGGAGCTGTTCATGCTGTGGCCTTTTGTTAAAGCTGAAAAGCAACATTAGAAAGGCAAAGATTATTATTGTTATTAATATTTGGTGTGGCTGTCTGTGATACTTTTGTGTGTGTGTGTGTGTGTGTGTGTGTGTGTGTGTGTGTGTGTGTGTGTGTGTGTGTGTGTGTGT
>NC_048409.1:1898678-1901878 GCF_013103735.1 Etheostoma cragini | reverse complement strand
TGGGCTTCAGAGAGCGATGCTGGAGTTGTGACTGTCCCCCCCCCCGCCCTCAGTGTAACAGAGTCACAGCTAGACCACATGGATCAACACACTGCAAGACAGAAACAGAGCTCCAGTCCATGAAGACAGTAGACATGATGTGACATGTAATTGAAATGTTTTCAGGTACATGTAAAGATATGCCAGGTCTGGGTGGTAAAAGCTCACGTAAGGGACAGTTTGTTTTCTATTTAAGGGGCTAACGGAGGACTTTTGGGATCTTTAGTCAAAATAGACTTGACCCTCCCTTCGCCAGCAATACATTTATCGATAACCCTCCAAAATGATTGGGAAAAGAGGCATGACCCTCCCCAACAATGTATTGATGCCTTCTGTCCTGGTTTGAGCTTGGCAAAGATGTACTGATAGCTACTGTTTTTTTACAACCATAACACACATGATTTAACCTCTGCTTTCTCATCTTAGACATCTCACGCCACTGATATGGGGGCTGTTTCAGTGGATTTACTCACTAAGCATGGAAAGGAAATCCATTCACATGAAATTAAACAATTAAACATTGAGACCATTCAACAAAGCACACTGGTCATAATACATTTGACACAGGAACTGGTTGCTATGACCTTGTCACTAGGCTTCCTCGGTCATTGTATATTTTACCAGAGGTAAAGCTGCCGAAGCTGAACATGATCCAAAACCAATCATCCAATATAATCCACTGCTTGCCTGTTTGTCTATGTATTTACACTGGTATCCCATATTTGGGATTCAGTATGTAGTCCCTGAACCATTCTGTTTTTATTGTTTGTCTCTGGAAAAATGACGCAAACATTTCAAAGGCAAAATCTGGATCCAAGACACCACATGGCTGGTCTTCATAGGGTACCAACAACTCCTCCAACACTCTCTGGAGATAAAAAATAAAAAAAACTATTTTCTTTAATGTTTCCTCAGCTGACCGGGTCTGGAGTGAAGCTCTTAGGTTTTTGTGCTTCCAGCTAGCGTTCCTGTTGTCTTCCCCAGGTCGTTGTGATCCAGTTTTGGTAATCTGTGTCTACTTGGGATTGTGTTTTTTTTTATCAGCTGTGGTTAGTTAATTTTCCATGAGTTGGTCTAAAAGAAAGGTGCAATATTAACATTTCTGCATTAAAATGTCTAAAAACAACCATACCTATGTTATGTACTATCCTAAATGTTTCTACCAAATTTCAATCCCAGAGAAATCTATTTTTAAAATTTTTGACACTGGATGTTTCCTTTAGTCTCGTCTCAGTGGCGTCATGTAACAGAAGTCTCAGTGGAGGGACCAGGGGTCTCACTGATTAACAATCAGAGTGTGTGTGTGTGTTGTTAGTATGCTAACATTAGCATGTGAATTGGCCTGTGGCTCCGTTGCCATGCGGTTGCTATAGACAGCTGTTGTGTTCCAGTGTGTACCCTAGCACTAACTCCAGTGTAATCTGTGGTTGTCCCCCGAGGGCCCAGTCAGCACTTCATGGCTCGTCTCCTCCATATGAACATAACAGCTCTAAAAGCTACGTGCATGTGGCTCATTAAACATGGAACAGCAGCAGTATTATACTCCATCCACTTCAGAAGCACACCGTCATTATCATGTCCGGTTGCACTTCAAACTGAATATTAGGAATATTATATATCATTTTCAATCTCAAGTGGGGGGTTGCACTGTAATGTCAGAGGTGGGTATAGTAGCCAACAATGGTACTCAGGTAAAAGTACTATTACTTCAGGATAATATGACTCAAGTAAAAGTAAAAAGTAGTCATCCAAATAATTACTTGAGCAATGATCAAAAGTGCTTGGTGAAAAAACTACTCAAGTACTGAGTAACTGTAGAGTAACATGAAAAAAAAAAAATTTAAAATTAATTTATTATTACAAAATAGCTTAAGTGAAGAGACTTATCACATAAAATTTGGATGGATACTGTATATACTGTATATAAACTGTATATATATATGTATGTATAGTATCCATCCAAATTTGATGTGATAAGTCTCTTCACTTGAATAAACATATATAGTATAAACATATACATAGTATATGTGTTATTTATGTTTAGCAATACTTTTTATTCATATGCTCTGTGTTGTACCTCATAAGTGTGTTTAGAGTAGAATACACAGCGAGTTCCAGGTGAACTGGTAGTAGATGTAACGTTCTGGTAAAGGTGATCTAAAACACCTTTCTATGATAATCACACCTTCAACATATTGAAAAGTGTGAAGAGCAAAATAGGCCTTACGCCTTGGTCCACATACAATCTCAGAACCCATCGCTATCGATTTAGCTTTTTATCTAGCCTTTTCTGTTTCTCTGCTTTCAGATGCAGATATCTAATGAAATATACATTGTTTTTACCCGGCTATAGGCTGGCTACACCCCAACCCCTAAAATATTTCCCTCTGTCCCCAGAGGCTAGATCGCCGTCAGACTGGTCATCTGGTTCTGAGATTACATCCACGAAACTAATGGGAAACACTTGAAGTATCCATCAGCACTTACAGAGTTTAGACTTTTTTTTTTTAAAGTTCATAATCCCTGTCACTGCTTAAAAGTTTCAAAATGTATTGCAGTTTGTGAGTGAACACACACACACTATCACACACACACACACACACACACACACACTCACACACTCACACTCACAGTCACACTCACACTCACACTCACACTCACACTCACCCTTACCTGCAGCCCAGCCCGGGTGTCTGTCATGATTTAATAAGTTTGCTGCCATTTTGGAATGTCAGCAAGAAGAATTTATTGCTAATTACGTTGGAGCTGAACTTTTGACCCTCTACCCTCACCATGTGTGTGTGTGTGCACAGCCAAAATGTCAGCCATACACAGGGGGTGGGAGCACATGGGCCTATAAAACACACACACACACACACACACACACACACACACACACACACACACACACACACACACACACACACACACACACACACACAATGATGCAGGCTGAAAGTTCCTGCCCACAGCAGCTCAGCCTTGGCAGGGTCTGGGCTAGAAGGGGGGCATGTGGTGACACTGACATACAATTGCCCCCCCTTATTTCCAGGTTCAGAATTGTATTTGGAGGTTGTACCAGAATAGATTTACAGTGGGTACGGAAAGTATTCAGACCCCTTTAAATTTTTCACTCTTTGTTTCATTGCAGCCATTTTCCA
>NC_048409.1:1891184-1893684 GCF_013103735.1 Etheostoma cragini | reverse complement strand
ACTACATTACACTATCCCTTCTCCTCTCTCTCTCTCTCTCTCTCTCACACCCTTTTCTTCACTCTCTGTCTGTCTTTCTTTCTCTCTCTGTCTCCTCTTTTTCTCTTTGCTCTCTTTTTCTTTGTCTCTCTCTTCCTCTCTTTCTCCCCCCTCCCTCTCTCTCTGCTGTGCTGTGAAGGGGGGGGGGGGGGGGGTGTTATCATGTTCCACAGCAGCTGCAGGGGGGAGGAGAGACAGCGTGTGAAACACTGCTTCATTCTCTGCTGCCATTTTGTCCTTGTAGCAGCTCGCTATTAATACGGCGTGTGTGTGTGTGTGTGTGTGTGTGTGTGTGTGTGTGTGTGTGTGTGTGTGTAAGACTCCCTGATCTGTGGTTACTAAATACTGGTTCATCATTAGCCCACAGTAGTTTTAAAATGGTTCTGACTTTTCTCTTTGGTTTTCTGCAGTAACTGACAGTACATAAGGAAATCATTAAAGATGGAAACATCTTCAAACTGTTGATAACCCAGAGATGTTATGTTTAGAGATCTAATAGAGAAGAGAGCTTAAATACGTTTAGCAATTCTGATAAATGACATATATATCGATAGTTGGTCGATTGGAATGCAGCTCTAACGTGAATTTTAAATAAACAACGCTTTCAGCAGCAAATCTCAAACTAGGAGATTGTTCCTTTTCAGTTGAACTGAGTGGTTGGAGCTCCTCTCTGTGTCTCTGCTCCCTGCTAATCATCATATTGATCCTGATTCCTGCTGGCGCTGCCTTCATTCCACCGTGGACACATTAGGAAACACTCTTAATTTGGCTGTGTGAAGAAGATATTTATTTAGCGGGTTCAATGTGGATGGGGATTTCTTCAAAAGCAACCTGGAAACCCTTGGGTGGACACAAGTCATTTTCTCATGAACACGTTTTTAGAAACATGACAGCTTAGTGAAGACTAAGTCTGACCGTTGACCTGCACACTGGACCAGCACCGTGTCTTTCTACCTTTGATCATCATCTGTGATATGAAAACATCGGGTGCACACAGTCCAGTGACGGACTGGTAATCTGGGATTTGGGAGATGCTGGAGGGGCCGCCGGCCCTCGTGGTCCGTTCGGATCGGCCGGCCAATCAGAGAGCCGCATAACTGTCGCAGTCCTAATTGTAAACGGCAGCCCAATGTCATTTCTCTCGGCCCCCTTTCAAGGGTCAACGATAATCATCTTTGGCTAACTTGTCCAAATCAGTCACATATATCAGTAGTGCAATCTAGTAATGTAATCTAATAAGTATTTATACCACATATAAGTCTCTCGATATTACCCTCTACAGGCTAAAGTCACCCACTGTTACATCACTCTGAAACATTGTTTTGTTGCGAAATTACTCATTCAGATCTGATGTTAAGAAATCAGCATTTTTTGAAATAAAACAAATCTAACTGCTTTTCGTTTATTTGAATTATTTGTTTTCAAAAGTTAAAATGAAGGGACTTTAAAGACAGAATTGAGTAGACTGCGTCAGCGTGGTTGTTGGAAGTTGGAAGTTATAGGAAGAGATAGAAATGGATAATAAATCTATGGAACTAACCAACACATAACAACAAGCCTGCTGTGGGTCTGAATGTGGATTACAGAAAATACAGATATGCAGAGCAATGCTGCAGGAGGGCGTGGAGGAACAGGTACATTAGATCAGCCATGTTTTTACTATGGAGCGGCTGGCTCTGATGATTTATTCATTTTTGTATGCATTGGGGTTGTGCATCGAAATGTCTGGGCTTTGGTGCAGTTGTTTATAGCATGGGAGTTTACATTCCCCATCACTGGGGCTATCAAAAGTCTGTGTTCTCTTCGTGCGTCAAAAGTTCTACCTGCGAGTTGTGCATCCCCCCCGGGGGTGGGTGGAAGTGCCAGGGCCGTTTTATATTCCCAGTCCGTCACTCACACAGTCACAGAAATAAGTTGTGTCCCTGGTCTTGGTTCAGTGATAAAATGCTTTGTGGGCGGAGGAGACGTGGTGCCAGCTGTGTTAGCAGTCAGAGGGATGAGCACACAGAAGGCTCCAGCCTTCTTCTCCTTTCCATTATTGTCACTGGGAAGCCATTTTGAGACAGGAGCCGGGTAGGGGACCAGCACGGCTTTGAGTTGAAATCCACACAATGTTAAACCCCCAAGACCTCACAGTTTTTATTCTTAAAGTTACATACATCATATGTCAAAATAACTATTATGGAAATATGGAGAGAACAGTATGACACAGAACTCCAAACTGGCTAATCAGATTTGACTTGGAAATGTGTGCTTCGGATACAGCCCGGCAGAGAACAATGTTCTCACTATGTGTTATACAGTATATGGGATCTGAAATAATACAAAAACATATTATAATAACTTGGAATGCATTGCAATGATCCGGCTGCGTGTTTCAAACCCATGCGCACACACACACACACACACACACACACACACACACACACACACACACACACACACACACACACACACACAC
>NC_048409.1:1886095-1890969 GCF_013103735.1 Etheostoma cragini | reverse complement strand
GGAAACAAAAAGACTCATGTAAGTCCAGATTTCTCCACAGGAATAGAGAATGGGTTGATATCACCTGTTCTCACACACACTGAAAGTTCATTAGCTCCCACACACACAGGGAGGAGGGAGAGAGGAGAATGATTGAGCAGAGGGGGTGAAACAGGAGAAGGTGAACGGAAAATGAGGTGATGATTAAAGGTAGAGGTAGTTAAGAGAAAAGAATAAGGACAAAGAGCGCCGAAGAGGGGAAAGAAATAGTGAGTGCTGCAGGGAAGGAGACTAACAAAGGAGGGGGGAAAGGATGGAAGGAGGAAAGGAAGGTGATAATTGATGGCAGAGAGGAGGAGGTGGAGCTTTGTGGGTGAAAAGCTAGGAGGAAGGATAGAGGAAGAAGAAAGGAACGTGTGAGAAGCAGGGAAGAGTGATGTGACACATCCAACAAAGCTGTGTGTGTGTGTGCGTGCGAGTGTCTGCGTGCGTTCGTGCATGTGAATGTGTGGAAAAAATGGGAGCGCGTTAAGGAGTGTGACATTAATAATCACGGTGCAGGGTTGCACTCTGCTCTCTCATTCATTACATCCAGTCACCTGTTTGTGTCCCCGTCACTGCAGGGCTGTATCCACCTGATGGCACATTAGGGTGTGTGTGTGTGTGTGTCTGTGTGTGTGTGTGTGTGTGTGTGTGTGTGTGTGTGTGTATGTGTGTTGCCCACTGGCAGGCTAATTAAGACGGTGTCATTTACCCTAAACCACAGAGGCCACAAGCCATTAGAACACCTGGTACAACATGCCCAAACACACACACAGCATTAGTACAGATATGTCCTTACTCTCAAATGGAGGCTCACTTCTCACCCCGGTCTCTGCTACCAACATAGCTCAAAATGTAAGACCGATGCCAATATCAATATTTAAGCGTTCATACATTTTTGATAATATCAAATATGTGGTTGTTTGGGGTTTTACTTTGTTTTCTTTTCCTCCTCCTGTTCTTTTGGTCCTGTCTTGTCTTGTCTCCTCGTGTTTGGGTCTTGTTTTGCTGGTCCTGTCTTGTGTTCCCTTGTGAGTGTCTGTCTGTCTGTTCTGTTTCCTGTTTTATTTTACTTGTCTCTGTCTCATCTGGTCTCTAGTTTTACTTTTGTCCACCTGATTGTCCTGCCCCGCCCTAATGTGATTCACCTGATGTATCCCCTGTTCCTCGTTACCTCTTGTATTTAACCTCCGTGTCCTTTTGTCCTGTTGTCGTGTTCATGTCAGCGTTTCAGTCGGTGGTCCCGGCCTTCCATGTGAGTCTTTCCCAGCTGCTTTTTCTCCTGTTTTTGCCTTGGTCTATTTGGATTGTGGGATTTTTTTAACTTTTTTTCTTTAGTCTCTAGTTTTTGCCACCTGATCCCTATTTGGAACTGTGCCTTTTTGTTTGTTAAATCCTTATATACCTGCTCCCGCCTGCCTCCCTTATCTCTGCTTTTGGGTCCTCATTCCTGCCTGAGTGTAACAAAATAGCCCAGTATTCCATTTTCACATCAACACAACATGAAAGTACACTTTTGATAAGACTCTTACATGTAGTTATTGAATAATTAAGACATTTAACAGTTAACCTGCCAGTATTCTCTAGTGGACAAACTATGTAATTTTATAGTGGTTCTGAAAGTGAAAACTGTGATTCCTAATAATAATGGTACAATGTATGCAGTAATATAAGTGTAGCTGAGAGCAGAAGCTGTTCTCAAGTCACTGTGTAGTTGGTGCAGTTGTTATGGACCCCCCCCGTCCTACTGCTACACATACTTGGCTCACTCTAATTTCATTTGCACAACCCGATCTATAACCAGATGTTATTGCTGTTGCTATACCAACTAATGTCTGAAGTAGACTGAGGTGATTTCCAGTTTGGTGCAGTCATTGGTTAAGACTCTCATGGGAAGAACAAAGCTAACGGCAGTTAAAGTTATTTGACGGTCATTAATGGATAGACTAGGGACAACAAGACTATCGATTGTGGTTCTAAGAGTATGGAATTGTAGTCCCCTAAAAGAAGCACGAGATCCAGACTGCATAGAAGAGTGGTGGAACGGCATCGCTGTTAGCTTTCAGCCTTTACCAATGGGAGGTTGTTTAACCATCAATCAACGTTGTATTTTGTTATCGTATATGACAAGCTCGGTCTCAGAGGGTTCAAGTGCACGCACAATTATATTAAGGTGACCAGATTTGACACTTTCAGTTTAGCGCCCAATATATCATTAAATAGGCCTGTCTGATGTTTTTAACTATTAAAAAATTTCAGTTTTAATGTAATTGGACCAGTGTAACTGTTGTTCTGCTGTGATATACAGATGTGCAGACATCCCGATAAAATTGGGTTCTAATCTATTTTCTTCGGATGAAATACTTAAACTAAGGCCTAAAAGCTTGCATTTTATGAGAAAGTGACTAATATCACAACCCATATTTAGCCTTATGTTGGATATAGTTTAACACAAATGGAAAGACAAAGATCCCATTCACGTTTATAAAAGACTTTAATTTTACCAAACCCTGCAGAGCAGCACATGGCAGAATTCCTACGATTAAGCAGGACAGTGAAGTGTTCTCATTTATGTGTGTAGGGTGAGAGACTGTATAAAAAATGGCAATGAAGAAAAGAGAGAGAGCGGCAAAGCGGCACAACGCGATTAAGACGTCATCACTCTTACCCAGTTTTCCCTGACAACACTTTACTCTAAATAGCAAGCCTTGTTATGTGTTGTTAAAGGGTAACTGTTTTTTTCCAACCTGGACCCTATTTTTCTATGTTATTGTGTGTAAGTGACTGATGGGAACAACAATCTGACGTTGGTCCACTATTATGAGAGACTGCTGCAGTCGGCAGCGGAGAAACAAGCTACAATGTAAGTTTGGGGGAAATTGTCCAGCTTGTATTTACACTCACAGAAGTGCTCGTTTCGCCACAAGCAGGCTCAGATTAATATTATATAAGTGTCTGGAAACATTATGGAAAGGAATTCTGTTAAAGAGTAAGATCCTAAAAACATCCACAATATTGCTAAACCCAACAGACAAACACAGTAAATAAACATTATTTTTAGAATTGTAAAATACACTTAATTCAAAGTCGACGGTAACAAAGTGACAAGCTGTTTTGGGTCGTCTTTTCACTTTTCCAACCATCACAACTCAAGCTTTGGTTGAAATTAACACATAGTTTACTGATTTACATGTGAAAATATCTGGCTCTAAACACGCTAAAAGTATTGCTTTTTCAAATGGAGTCTGGTGGGTTCAGAGCTGTTTCTGACAGAGAAAGGTTTATCTCTGGGCGCCAACATAGCTCAGTTGGTCGAGAGATATAGAGCTTTCAACTCCGACCTGCGGCCCTTTGCTGCATGTCATCCCCCCCCTCCCTCTCTCCCCTTTCATGTGTTCAGTTGACATAAATTGGCAAAATGGGAACATAAATACAAGCTGGACGATTCCCCAATAACTTACATTGTAGCTTGTTTTGCTGACTGCAGCGATCCCGTTTAATACTAGACCAATGTCAAAGATTGTTGTTCTCATCAGTCACGTAGACACCAAAACTGATAGTTACCCTTTAACACACATCATAAACGGGGACAGGCTTGATATCAAACTGGTCTAAAATGATCTTGGCCCAAGCTTAGACTGAAGTGGTGATACTTTGAGTTGTCTGATGCATTTTTGAGCAATGTGTTGGTAGCAGAAAGTCAAAGGATGGATTGGGAGTAATTGAGTTTTTCTGGCCCGATGGATGCCTTTCTGCTGATTGATGTGTTAAGTTGACAGAGTTGACAGCGGTGGGTTGGAGGCACTATTGTGCTGTAGTCCTCTGGATGGATGAAATCATATACACTCCCCTTCTCTCCTAGTGGTCCTCTTTGTCTTGTAGTGCTGTTTGTTTTCCCCTCCACCTCTCATGCTCTCTATTTCCTTTCGTCTGTTTTTCTGTTTGTCTTCCAACACTCCTGGCAGACACAGAGGCTGCAATTATCACAGTTTGACAGAAATCAAAGTCACTTCTTTGTAATGTGATGCTATCGTCAGGTGCAGCATTATCTAACGTTAGCTTACAAACGACCACCAGCACCACAAAGAGTCCAGATATGATATGGACCCTCAAACCCAGACCGGAGCTGCTGCCCCCTCTCCTCTTTTTCAAGAAATATTACATAACGTTACTAACTCGGTGAAGTAGTCTCCCACAGGCTGGGGGTGAGGCGGAGTGATGGACTTGCTTTTTAGAGTCAAATAATGTGTCCGGTTTGTCCATGGTGCATTAAAGGGTCACGCGTAAAAATGTAATTTGCATGCAGCAAGCCTTTTACTGCAGATAAAGCTCATTATTTTGAAGATTAACTTTTTTCTTTCTTTTTTTTTAAGATAAATGAACCTAAACCTTTTAGATCATTACCATGTACAGCAGCTGAATTCTCATGATATCTTTAAATAAGTAAAAACAAAAATTAATGAATTAAATGATCTACAATCCATCTTGTCAGGCTTTAAGTAATGCGTTTGTTTCTGAGCCAATCATCGTCCTTTTCCAAATAGTTTCCAACGACAGCTTCTCAGACGGTTCTGTGTAACGGTGTGAAAACAGTGTGGGGGATGATCAGGCACAACTAAACTAAACATGCAAGAATTCAATCCAAAACCATATGTAGCCCACTAGAAAAATGATGGAAACAAATATGCGTATGGTTATTTTGAACCAATTAAAACATTGGTTCAGGAGTTGGCCCCGCCTTGATTGATAGCTGACAGTGGAAGCTTCTCTGCCGAGCAGACGGCCAGTCTGTTAGCGGCCGTACAGTCTTGAACCAATTAAAACATTAGTTCAGGAGATGATCCCGCCTTGAT
>NC_048409.1:1883356-1885995 GCF_013103735.1 Etheostoma cragini | reverse complement strand
GATTTCTAAATTATTCCATTCCTTTTTTACTCACAATTTGTACAGTGTCCCAACTTTTTTGGAATCGGGTTTGTACTATATATACTTTAATACTTTAAATACTGCTATTTTAAGTATATAATATGATTTATTGGTCACTTTGGGGAAGGGGGGGGTATAAAAACAATTCAGCAGAGGAAGCTCGGTCTAGTCCACACAGCATTCCTGGATGGGAGACAAATGTGCTCTGGTTTATTGGCATTTCTTTAAACCAATCACAATTGTCATGGGCGTGGCTAAGCTCCCGACAGAGTCCCGGTGCCTCTGCAGCGTGGCCTTGGGGGGGAACTTGTTTTGGTGGAACGTGTGCACGTAGGGAGGCAAGCTCTAGCTGTCGTGATGAGAATTTGACTCAAACATAATGTATATAATTTGAATGGAGGTTCTAGCTCGGAGGATGTTTCCCGAATTGACATGAGTTTCAAATCTCAACATAAAAGAGAGAGTAGGGTGAGGGACATCCGGCGTTACCTCCATGGCACCGGAACACGATATAGATTATGGATATGGTGACCAGCAGCTGATTGGAGCATCCCTATATGGTGACAGTTTTCTGGTTGTCAGTGTGCTGTCAGTGTTTCTTTGGGTGGGTAAAGAACCATGTTCAGCCTGCAGCTACACATTATTCTCTTTCTCTGTTAGTTCCTCACTGTGTGTGTGTGTGTCTGTGTGCGCGCGTGTGCGTGCCTGTGTGTGTTTCCTGCCTTGTCAGCATGCTGGTAGCTAAGGCAGAATAGCTGTGTGTCCGGGGGTGTGGAGGCTGCTGGCTGCTGTCTGACACACAATTCAAGGCCAATTAGCCTGCAATGAAAAGCTAATGAGAGGCTGTTTAAAGCTGACAGTAAGTGGGGCTTCTCTATGGAGAATGATAGTGTTTTTCTCTGTCCCTATCCCTTGTGTGTGTGTGTGTGTGTGTGTGGTGTGTGTGTGGTAAACATTTTGCAGACACATGCTTGTGGGATTTCCTTGTATAGAAACAACATGGCAATTATGCACTTAAGAAAAAGCAGATTAATTTAAATGATCATTTCCATGGTGTCTGCAGTATCTAAGGAATATACAGTTTTGGGAAGGATTATTTACCTTTTTAACTATGCTGGAACCACAAGTGTGTCCATCATTACACATGTAAGCATTGCTCAAACCAACAGAACTTGATTCAAAATTCTTGTAGGCATCTTAAACTGCCCAAAGATTCTGCTTATGCCGGTTTAGAATGATCCCAACTCTCTCTAACTTGGGTTTTCCAGCGAATGGAGTTTGTATGTCAGGTTGAACCATATTGCCATATTCTGTAGTATGCTTCAGAAGAAACAATTCAGGGCCCATGAGGTTGTAATATACTTTAAAGGGGCTGTACTCAAAACACTGCAAAGAGGCGGGACACCCTCCACATTAACAAGTTAAGCTTCCATCCACGTGTCAATCAAATTATCTGATGTTTGTTTAAAAAAAAAACTCATGTGAACAAAGCTCGTGAAAGTGTGTTTCCATCCAACGGCTTTAAAGCTGAAAAACCTGTTGCATAATGACGTCACATGCTGTTTTAGGGTCAAATTGGTATATTGAATTGATTTGAGACATTTTCATGTGTTTCCATTGATTTTAGCACTATATCGCACAACATTCAACAAACATTTTCTAGACAAAATGGATTACGCCGTGTACCAACACATGATCATTATGGAACAAGTTGTAATAGTGCTTATGTGTCAGCTGATAGCGACATATCAAGCTATACTATACTAAGAAAACAACGACACTATCAACACATCGCTATACTGGGGGAAATGACCTAAAACTTCTTCTTCTTGGTTTTGTGGCAGCTTGCAACCATAAAATGACCTAAAACTTTATCGCAGCTCATTATTTATTCGGCGAATAACGACTCCATCAGCTTTTATCACATCACACGTATTTCCTTTGAGTCGATATTCAGGAAATTCCATTGATTTGTACTGTTTCCAGAAGGCATTTTTCATTTGATATCACTTAATTCAAATAAAAACATGTAGATGGAAACATAGCTACAGACTAGGGCTGCACGATTATGGCCAAAATAATAATCACGATTATTTTGACCAAAGTTCTGATAGTCTCTGATAGTCTGGTTATGTGTGTTTTTCTTTCTCTCTGCTGAACTACTCTTTCAAAATTGAGCTTGACTCAGTGCTTACCTGATTCAGTGTAGGTTTTATATATGAGCCCAAAACAGAGTTCTTGGTCCGATTTAAATGGCATTCAACAGATTTTTGATTTCATTGTGTTGCAATTATAAAAAGTAAGGCAGTAAGCAGGAATAACAGAGTGAAGCAAACTGCCGAAATTGGATAGGGAAGCAGTTTAATAATTTCATACTGGTAGATTGTTCTCCCTGTTTTAGGAAAATAAAATTTGAGAACATAACAGTGGACTGAAGGACTTTGTTTGACTTGATTTTGTGAATTAGAAACCACACATACCTTACATTCCTGTTGAGAGAATGGGTTTCTATGCCTCCCAAGCAGCCGCTGGTTTCCACCATTTTAATACACTTTTACAAACAACTTGCAGACATGTTTGACACATTAACATAACCCATCAGAGTAGACACACACACA
>NC_048409.1:1871651-1883256 GCF_013103735.1 Etheostoma cragini | reverse complement strand
TCAAATACACACATTTCCAAACTTTTGACCAGTAGTGTTTGTATGTCAAGTGAATGGTGCTGATAACCATTAACTTCCTGTTAACTGCATCAGTACCCAAGGGATAGAAATCCCTGACCCAAATGGAAATAAAGCTAGAATTCAGAATTTAATGTTAATGTTCTTATATCCCTGGAACACTCTTGTCTACCCAGTCACGTACACATATTTGCAGTGTGAATAAACAGACAAATAACCTAAACGATTTTGGATTTTAGACACACAGTGACTGTGCCATAAGTCTGTAGTTGAGGAGAGAAAACTGAACTAAATCAGCCTGGATTCAGAGGGTTAATGCAGTGTGGAGGCGTTGTTACTGTGCCTCCCTGCTGGCACTAGTTTACAAAGGAGAGATGTACTGACCCAGTAAAGCTGACTGAGATTGCGCACAGACACTTGCAGCAGGAAAGGCCTAAACCCCCCCGCCCCCCGACACTGAGATGACAGTTTAAGGTCAGACGAAAACTGAAGGTTTTTTTTTTTTGGCATCCTCGTTTGAATTCAAGCCTTTCTACCCTGAATGACTGTTGAGTTTTATTTAAACGCAGCCTAAGGCATTGGTGGTGTTTGGTCACATTGACAACGCCAAATGATTTTCAGTTCGAGGTTAGGACAGTTTCTACAGTTTGTACTGTACAAGTGACTGTAACTGTGTGTATTGTTGCTGTGCACTTCAGTAGTGTGTTATTATCAGTGCACTCAGACATCGTCTTTCTTTTCCCGCCCCATCTCTCCATTCCTTGTGGTGGAAAGTGCCAAGTCATCAAAATGCAGACCACTGTGGCACTCCTATGGCCACAACATGGCTCTAGCGGATCAGGCTCTTCGCCCAAGCCCAGATTGGCACATATTTGTGGCTGCTGTCTTTCAGAACCCTTTTTTTTTTTCTTCAGAAAAAGAGAACAAAATCTGAACACAACAGCTACTTGACTCTCAGTTTCAAAACCATAACTGGTTTGCGTCTGTAGAAATTACATGGCTTTGAGACATAGGGCTGCAGTTTCCATGTATTTCAGGGTTGGGTTATGATAGGGTCATGGTGTGGCAGCCCATCATTTCGCCCTCCGCACTAATTTTTTTAGAGTTTGTTTTGGTGATGTTACACTTCTCTTCCTAGCTATACAATTATTTTGTTCTCTGTCAAACCACCTTTGGTTTTTCTGCAACTTGCAATTGACTGTTGACACTGATCTCGGTGTCCAGAGACCACACATGGATGATGTCAGCCTTCATTTTCGTTGCCTGGTAACTGTAAATGCCCCCTCCTCTCCCCACTTCCAATCAATCTGTAATCCAATGGACACGTCAAATAAGGATAAAATAAGTAGCCTGTAAATAATGTAAATCCCTCCCCTGGTAGCTAATCTCTCTGCCTCTGTCTGTCTCTTGTGTTTCAGGATGGCGTTATGATGGGATGGATGTGAATATGGGCCAGTGGGCAGGCATGCGAGCCCCTCTCCTCAGCCTGGCCCTGCTGCTGCCGTTGCTGCTCTTCAAGCCATCACCCTGCTGCGGCCAGAACACCCAGAGGGGCCTTCAGGATGGACCTCGCTTTGGCTTCACTCAAGCTGTCTACCACGCTACAGTTTACGAAAATTCAGCAGCACGCACCTACGCCAACAGTAAAGTTAAAATGGGCATCCACCTTGCCCAGCGCTCCTGGGAGATCCGCTACAGAATCACTTCAGGTGATGACGAAGGCTTTTTTAAGGCAGAGGAGTATGTTCTGGGCGACTTCTGCTTCTTGCGAATAAGGACTAAAGGTGGCAACGCAGCTATCTTGAACCGGGAGATTCAGGATAATTATGTATTGACAGTAAAAGCCTCTGTCAAGGGAGAGGCCCTCCTTGAGACCTGGACTAAAGTCAGCATCCAGGTCTTGGATATGAATGACTTGCGGCCCCTGTTCTCACCCACCACCTACTCTGTTACCATAATGGAGAGCACCCCTCTCAGGACTAGCATAGCACAAGTCACCGCTACAGATGCAGATATTGGCTCCAACGGGGAGTTTTACTATTTTTTCAAGGAGAAAATGGAGATGTTTGCTGTACACCCAACCAGTGGTGTGGTTTCTCTCAGTGGAAAGCTCAATGTTGATGAGCAGAACCGGTACGACTTAGAAATCTTAGCGGTGGACCGCGGCATGAAGCTCTATGGGAATAACGGGGTCAGCAGTACTGCCAAGCTTTTTGTCCATGTAGAGCGTGTGAATGAGCATGCCCCAGTCATCAATGTGGTCCCCCACAGCCCCTCATTGCTTGATAAAAACCCTGTGTATGCCATGGTCACTGTTACGGACCTAGATGAAGGCTTAAATGGAGAAATAGACGCAGTGGTCATTGTGGGAGGAGACCCTTCAGAGCAGTTTTTCGTAGAAAGATCTGAGGACGATGAGTTTGCCCTAAAGGCCGCTGAGTTACAGTGGGAGACTTACCCTTATGGCTGCAACCTCACGTTGCAGGCTAAAGACAGGGGATCCCCACAGAAGTTTTCGGCCGTTAAGGTTGTCCACATTATGGTCAAGAAACGGGACACAGCGGAAGCAACGTTTGAGCAGGAGTTGTATGATATTAGTTTGAATGAAATTTCACCACCAGGCACGATTGTTCAGGCTGTTAAAATCAAGCCAGAGCCAGATGATGCAGAATATATTCTGACACCTTCTGCAGATTCAGCTTTTTTTAAAATGAACACCTTAACAGGCGTAATCTCCACCACTCACTGGTTCACTCAGCTGACCCAGAATGTCTTTAATCTTGAGGTATTGGAAATGGATAGTGACCTTAAAGTTAAAGTGCGGGTAACCATTACGGATGCCAATGACAACACACCAACATTTGATCAGTCCTCTTATGAGGTTTCGGTCAATGAAAGTGTACTAGTTGGGACCAATGTATTAACCGTTTCTGCAGTTGATGAGGATAAAGGAGAAAATGGATACATAACCTACAGCATTTCTAGCCTTGAGCCATTACCCTTCAAGATTAATCAGTTTTCTGGTATCATCAGCACCACTAAGGAGTTGGACTTTGAATCCTCATCAGAGAGCTTTGTGTTTGTTGTCAGAGCTTCTGACTGGGGGTCACCTTACAGGCGAGAGAGTGAAGTCAATGTAACAATCCACCTGGAAAATGTAAATGACAACCAGCCATTGTTTGAGAAGATAGCATGCCAGGGGGTGATCTCTAGAGATTTCCCAGTGGACGAAGTGATTACCACAATGTCTGCAATTGATATAGATGAACTGGAGCTAGTAAAATATAAGATCATTTCAGGGAACGATTGGGGGTACTTCAACCTTAACCCCGATTCAGGCGTTCTTTCACTGCAACATTCCCTTGCCACAGCCAGTCCAAAGAACGGTGTCTTTAGTCTCAAAATAACTGCCACAGATGGTGAGAACTTTTCTGATCCTATGTTTGTTAACATCTCAGTTGCTCAAGGGAAGTCTCCTCCTAAAAGTTTCACCTGTAAAGAGACAAAGGTAGCCCAAAAGTTAGCTGAAAAGTTACTAAAAAAGTCCAAAGCTAGCACCAAGCCCAAAATTGAAGAAGGCTTTATTGACCTTTTCTCGGTCAATCGGCAGACGCCCCAGTTTGACAAAGCTTTTCCAACAGATATTGCTGTGCTAGAAGACCTTAAGATTGGCTCCAGTGTTTTCAAGGTCAATGCCTACGATGGTGACACAGGTTTCAACGGTCAGATTCTATATTCTATTTCAGATGGAAACACTGACAGCTGTTTTACCATTGACATGGACACTGGTCTTATAAGTGTCTTCTTGCCTATGGACAGAGAAAAAAGGGATCGTTATCTCCTCAACCTAACTATCTATGACCTTGGTCTGCCACAGAAAACTGCCTGGCGTTTGCTAACTGTCTACATAGAGGATGCTAATGATAATGCTCCCCAGTTTTTGCAAGAAGGAGGCTATAAAATTGTCATACCTGAAAACACTGCCATAGGGACAGATGTCATCCAGGTTGAGGCCACTGACAAAGATCTAGGACCCAATGGGGAGATTGTGTACTCTGTTTTGACCAGCACCACCCAGTTTGGAATCAACCACACTAATGGGATAGTGTATGTTGCTGGCCAACTAGACAGGGAGTTTGTTTTGGCTTTTAACCTGAAAATTGAGGCCCGGGACAAGGCAGTGAAGGGGTCCCAGAAGTTTTCTGTAACAACATTGAAAATCATATTGGGGGATGTGAATGACTGCCCCCCGCTATTTATCCCCAGTGTGTACAAAGCCAGGGCTCTGGAGGATCTTCCAGTAGGAACTGTTGTGGCCTGGTTAGAAACCCAGGACCCAGATTTGGGGTTGGGAGGCCAGGTGCGCTACTCTCTAGCCAATGACTACAATGGATGGTTTGAGGTAGACAGGGCCAGTGGGGCTATCCGGCTGACAAAAGAGCTGGACTACGAGACCCAGCAGTTCTACAACCTCACTGTGAAGGCCAAAGACAAAGGAAGGCCTGTTTCCCTTCTCTCGGTCACCTTCGTGGAGGTGGAGGTTGTAGATGTGAACGAAAACCTCTACGCTCCATACTTTTCGAACTTCGCCTTGACAGGATTAGTTAAAGAGAACGCCCGGATTGGAACTACCCTACTCCAAGTCATTGCTAACGATGACGACGCTGGCAGAGATGGAGAAATCCAGTACTCCATTCGTGATGGGAGTGGGCTTGGACGATTTTCCATTGATGAAGAGACAGGTGAGTTTTCTTTAAAATTGTCTTATGTCTATCATGCTTTTTAATTAATGCCCAGGAGTGGATGTTACAAATTGTGTTTACTCTCGTTACTGTAACACAGTCGTATTGTCCTTTTCGGGCATTGTGTTGTTGCGATGTAGTTACAAAGTAAGAATAAAAATAAAATTGTGAGAATGGAACAAAAGAAGGTGGCAGAGAAGAAGCTGCTGGTGTGTGTGAGGCCACAGGAGGGCCGGCCTCCACGTCCAGAGAGGTGACACGGCACTCAGCCGACATTAAGCTAAGATGCAGAGTGTCAGGGGGGTGCACAGGGGGCAGTCACTCCTGGTCTGGGTCTAGCAGTTTGTTTGGTTATATAAAACATAGATAATGAATGAGCAGATACGTTGATACACTAAAACATTAGAATATATAGGACACAATAAGTTTAACTTTTTATCCGATTATGTAGAACAAAACCTAATAAAACTACTACAAAGAAAGTGCAGATTATTTGTGAAACACTATCGGCATCATACTACAGCCTGTTGCATCAACCCAACAAGTGACTGTGGCTGGTTCAGAGCCCCCCCCCCCCATACATGCTGAATACATTAGCTGTTCCCGACGGAAGGTGGCCAATTTTTGACTTATTGTACATCTAACACATTTACACACAGATACACACACACACAATCTAACACATACACAGTCGTTAACCCGGTATAGTTGTCCCTAGGTGATGAACAGGAGCAGAGTGGGGGTGGGGGGGGAGGATTTATGTCCTTGTTAGCTGAGCATTGGCAAGCACCATAAATCAGCCCCGAGCTGCTGAGAAACACTACAAACACAATTACAACTTAAAGTGAATTATTCTGACACACACACACACACACACAAACACACGCATACACACACACATACACACACACACACAAACACACACACACGCATACACACACACACACACGCTTAACCAGCTCTTTAAAAAATAATGTTATCAAATCTTAATTTGGTCATGGGCCGGGGCCAGGGTGGAATAACGGTCCTTACTGTTCCAGTCCCATCACCACAGTAGTGCGAATAGTGATGGACATGTCTCAGTGGGCGCATCTTTCCTTTGAAAGAACACAAGCTCAGTCTGGTCCAGGTGGAGCGGACGGTTGTGTCTTGACATCCGGTCCGAGCTAAGTGGCAGCCAGTGTTGCCTTCCTTTGGCTACGGTAGAAAGCTGGCTGTCAGTATAGCAGTGGTAGAACCAAGACTAGTACCAAGTTCAAGATGATGTGAGTCATCTGCACGGACATGGTCAAAAATCCTCTCTATTAGCAGCAGCAGAAACCTATTTCAGTGTCAGCCTTCAGACTGTTTAACTGCATGGATGCTCTTGCTGTGGCTGCACCTGGTTTGCTCTCTGGGCTAAAAAGGCTCTTTATCTGCCGTGTGAGTGTGTATTTAGCACTCTCCCCGTGTGTAGTGTAAGTGTAGGTGGGTTCTTTTTCTCTGATATTTCACAACCTAAAATAATGAGGTGGTGGGCGGCTTAATGCTGTTGTTGTTGAGTTTGTCAATATAGATGTGTTGTGGTCTGCCAATAGCTGCTAGACACCCGCCTTTCCTTCCCACACATACACACACTTACCTTGAAAGGCTAACCTTTCCATGTTTCATCCTCCCGCCCACTCTGTTCAGCAGGAAGCTCTTCACAGCAAGACTCTTAATCACAGTGTCACTTCTCCCAGGGAACCGCTGCGATTTGGGAGGAAAGAAAGAAAATACGAGGAGGTGAAGGAGAATTCATGGCTCCCAATTCTACAGTGATTCATTTCTAACAGGCGGGGAGGCCCACGGCTGTAGAGAGACACACACACACACACACACACACACACACACTAACTACAGGTTGACATACAGTAAGCTTGTTAGGTAAATCCAAATATATGATGCATGGATGGATGCAGGTTATAACACCAGCCCATTGTTGGGAAGGATTTAGATGTTGGAAAACTATTGGAGAACCAAACCTGATACCAAAGTTATAAAATGGCCTTAGCTCATGGGTGCAGGCAGGCAACGTTAAGGAAGCCCTCCTGTATCGTCTCTCTGTTAATGGGATCCGACCGGGAGTTTCTGAATGTCCGCTGCATGAGGCAGGCTTTCCCTGACACAGCAGCATGTTGGACCATCAGCACACGCTAATCACACACTCTACAAATCCCACTGCACTCCTTCTAGAACCATGACTTGTGAATTAATGACTGTATTTATCATAATTGCAGGCTGAGAAGGAGCATGAGTGTCTTTTACAACATTGCTTCTTTGAGATGTCAGCTGGGACATGGCTGGAGCTTTTGTGTGTGTGTGTGTGTGTGTTCAGTTAGCAGCTGGGAATGATCATGAGTTAGTGATATTTAGATGTTTTGTATTGCGTATGGAGATGGAGATTTTGAATGCCAGCATTAAGTGGCCCTGAGAGCTGCTTCAACCTCCTGACACTCCCTCCTAAGCCTCTGGCCATGCAGGGTGCTGCTGCATGCTAATGCAGCCTGATTAACCTACAGTAGGTACCAAATGTCAAACTCTGATGAAACGGCGGGTCAAACAGAAGATTTGCTCAATAATTTCAATAAATAATCACGGCGCTTGGGTTTTATCTTTGTTTTTATTTGTTAGCTGGAGAAATACAGTTGTTCTTGTGATACTTTTTGATGTTCTAAAGTTCATTTTCTTGAAAAAAAGGTGTGCATATGCCAAATCAACCTTTCCTATCGTCCTTAAGTCTCTCTTACTTTTTACTTTACTTAGTTTCTGTCTAGCCATCTTGTTTCTTTTCTAGAAATTAATCAAACCTCACATATATCTATAGCACCCTTCTGGAAGAGATTAAAAGCCTTTATGCGGGATCAAATTATATGATATTGTGCTTTCACCCGGAAATCTAAACAAATGTCTTAACCGATGAAAAGACCAGTGTCGATGCTAGGTACCCTGATGTGTTAAAACAGTAATGCTACATTGTGACCAACAAATCAGAGTTGAAATCATAGAAATAAACAAAAGAAACCTCAAAAACCACAAAAGATTGTACACAGAGTTCGAATTAAACCTCCTTGACAAAACACATGGAAGGTCCCCAAGAAGTAACAAAAACGTGCGTTGGGACACACCCAGCCGCCAGACGCTCTTTGTGTCCCAGCTGCAGCGTCGGTCTGACCTCAGCACAGAGCATCTACATGAAGTAAATACACAGGTGTGCATTATTTACACTTGTTTTTTCTGGTTTTAGCCAACGTCAGGAGGGGGCTGCACTGCCGTCTGATCTAGAGGCATCTGAACTGAGACAGTTTCATAACCGGTTTAAAACTCCATGTAGATGCACTAAATAAATGTAAATGGCCTGTAATTATACAGCGCTTTTACAAAGTACAGGAACCGTTCACACACATTCACACACTTTCAGCACCTGCCATTCTCACACAAAGTTACAACATTGTTACATGTCGAGCACTTTCACCTGTTCTCATTAAGTCATAAGAAATAAGCACCAATAATGATCAAAAATCTTGTTTCTATTTTTTTTAACCTTTTTTATACTTGAATTTCCTTGTTTTCTCACAAAAAACTAAAATGATAATAAATGAACCATAAATGATGTATATATCATTGGTAATTGAGCTAAAATCAACATTTATTATGTATTTTTACCTAAATTGTAATGTCTGTTGATTTAAAAGCCTAATGTGGTGGCTTCACCAGACATGGGAACATTGGCTCTCTAACAAATATATAAACACCACACAAGGGTTAAATATATTTTCTTCAGATCAGCCTGGATTTGTGAAAAATAGAGATAATTTTTTTGAATCTTTGTCGTCTTTAAAAAAAAAAAATTAAATCCTTCATCAGAAGGCATCAGACTACAATGACATTTTGGGGCGTTGATTTTTTTCATCCATCCATCTTCATCTGCCTATCCGGGTAAAGGCCGACCCAAGTGTCTTTGCTAGTTTAAAACCGACGCAGTTGTCAATTTCCCGTCCAGCGGCCACCTCGTTTAAATAGCAAATGCACCTGCGTCCATCTTTGTGCCCGTGGGCATGCTGGTCTTACAGGGAGGTGTGTTCATGTGCACTCTGGGCGTGCTGGTCTTACAGGGAGGTGTGTTCAGGTGCATTCTGGGCATGCTGGTCTTACAGGGAGGTGTGTTCAGGTGCATTCTGGGCATGCTGGTTTTACAGAGAGGTGTGTTCAGGTGCATTCTGGGCATGCTGGTCTTACAGGGAGGTGTGTTCAGGTGCATTCTGGGCGTATTGCTATCTTGAGGCAGTGGGAAGTGAACAAGTCCAACAAAATGCCGGTCTAAAGTAAAATATAATGCACCATTTCAATGTTATTTTAAAAGCGTATTAGTCAAATATTCCTGGGCTTCAAGCGTGGTTGGGTTGTCGAGCGGATCTTACCTCATCCTATTTGAGTTAGGAAGAGAGATGGCTTAGAGTATGAAGGAGTGTTTATATCTTTTGGTTTTGAGTAGTGGGTATTTGAAGCGGGACCCAGAAAGCAGGGTCTGACGCTCTAGGTGCTGTCAGACAGCAGAGATTCTGCTCTCTTTAGCAACTGTTTGTTTAACCAATCAAACTGACTTTTCTGTTGAGTACCTGTACTACATCCCTTGGTCACCTTTTTAATGCATTTTTCTGTTTTAAATTGAGAAAAGAATACAATAGATAAAAGAAAAAGTAAAAATCAACTCAATACAAGATCTATGAATCCAAGTCATCAGGGACCTTTCTACTTTAATCCTAGCCAGCTTCCTCAGACAGAAGAGGCAGCTGCTTTTCTTTGGGGCGATTTGGTTTTACACTCAAAGCTCAGTTTATTATCAATAATATTGCCCAAGTACTTCATTCAACAATTTCTACATGCTGACTATTGACTGAAGGGCTGACAGAGTTGGAGTGATGACATCTAAAATCTATACACATATCCTTGGTTTTTGTCACATTCAGTTCTAAAAAGAATTCTTGACACCATCTTAAAAAAAGAATCTGTGACAGGACCATGGGACATTTCCTCGTCCTTCAGCAGGCTCACAATAACCGTATCATCTGCAAACTTCCCGATGTGACAGTTTGCAATCTCAGTGTGACAATAGTTACTTTACAGGATGTAAACTATGGATGTACAGGAGAGGAGGGAGGCCACGACCCTGGGGAGAGCCGGTTGAAATTAGTCGAGGAACATTTTCATTTACTCTGAGATCTGTTGGTAAAGAAGTCCTAGATCCAGCCAAGTGTCCTACCCAAAATGCTCGGTAAGCTTCTGCACCAGCGGGTGAGGATGTAAGGTATTAAAAGATGTCCTGAGATGATTCAATAACTCCAGTCCAGCGTCAGTCTTGCCTCCTCTGACCAGAGTTGGACGTCTCTGGTGAACACTGTCCCACTTCGTCAGCATGTACATTAAGCTGGAATGTGTTGTGCACACGGTTGTGATCAGCCTTCCCCAGTGGCGAGAGCGGGATGGATTTGTGTGCTCTTTTAATGAAGCCATAGTATTGGTCCAGTATCTTGCCATTTCTGGTGGGGCAAGACACATGTTTGTAAAGGCACCCATAATTCCATTAGAAGCTTGGGGAGACAGCGGCTTTAGTTTCTGTAGGATCAGTTCGAAGGCGACTCTCTGGTAGCGTTCGGGTTAATGTAAACCACAGTCACAACAATCTGTGTCCAATATGTTGACATATTCTTTTACCTCACACCATACATTAGCCTTATTAAGAATTATAGGATGAGCAGTTTAGCTAAGCTGAATACAGGTACAGATGCTATGGAATCTTAAAGGAGCATGGCTCCATGTCCATCCATGACGGAGCATCGTCAGGAAGAAAAATAAAACATAATGGTTCTCAATTGTGTTTCTTAATAGTACCAATACAGATTTGGACATGTCAGTAGTATCAAATGATACAGCAGAGATAATTTCTTATTCCATATCAATTTCCTGAAGAGTGCTGTGAGTTTCATAATCAATCCTGGGGTTGGCGCTAAGGGGATATTTTCATTTTTAATATATTTAATCTCCATTTCATATACATATGTAAGTACATCCACCTTTCTATAGATTTATGTACTGAGGTTATTATTACTTTATAGTTTGTTGGTGCTATAGTTTCTAAATGACGTGTTATATTGAGGCCCACAAATGTAAAATTAGAGCTTAAAAGTAAATAAGTATTGGTTTATATTTTGTCTTACATTTCGTTATGCAGCGGTTTCCTCTAAAGACATGCATGCTAATTATTATTATTAATACTATTAATGAATGTGAATTGTCCTAATCAAAATAAAATAAAAATACGAAAACAAGGGGCCAGGCTGTTGCCTAGCAATGGAATTCCATTGAAAAGTAATTTCCGGTTCTATTAAAATTTGGAAACCATTCATTCAGGCTATTAAATTGAAGATATCCCAATTGGTATTCTTATTGTGAAAAAATCAGGTTCCCCCCACTCCATAACTGATGGAACTGTTAAAATTGGGAGACTCAAGGGGATAGTTACTTTGGAAGACTTCTTTATTGGCCATAATTTGGTGTGTTTTAATTAGCTCTCCAACGAGTTCAGCTGAACTCATCTCCCAGCTGTAAGTGTCTGCAGATCGGCGAGTTTTCACACTCGAAATTAAGTCACTTTCTGGCTCTTCCCCCTAAAAACCCAACTGTAATTTATTCGAGATTATATCCCTGTCAGTAAAGGGTTCATTATTATAATTAGAACAGAGCTTGGCTTCTGGCTACACACACACACACACACACACACACACACACACACACACACACACACACACACACACACACACACACAC
>NC_048409.1:1856846-1871551 GCF_013103735.1 Etheostoma cragini | reverse complement strand
ACACACACACACACACACACACACACACACACACACACACACACACACACACACATCAATACAATGTGTTCCTGCGATCAGGCCCAGTCTTTGTTGATGTGTGAGATCTAATTAAGCAAACATGATTAGTTATCTACTAGTAGTAGTACTACTATAAGTAACAGGAAGCTCCACAACACTACAGGACACATCTTTGACACAACTGTAGAGATTAGGAAACCTATTCCTTTCTTATTCTTTTACATTTAATGTGTGTCATTGAAATGTCAGCATGCAGCATTACACACACACATCAGCTCCTTAGAACACAACATGTACACACTCAGAGAAAAGCTTCTAACATCTGAAATGAATTATGTAGATCTTATTGCTTTGTTTGATGAAAAGAAAGCAGGCACAGTGACTTTGATGTGACCCACTTCCTGCACGGTGAGCCATCTTCTTCAGGCTGCGGAATGCTGCCAGACGCTACGGAGGACATAGTTATTCATAATTCAAACGGAAAGTGCAAAGAGGAAACAAAGCAAGATCAAATTCAAAATATTGTTATTTTGCTATGCGACTAGAAAAAAACAAAATTAAATTTAAAAAGGAACAAGGAAACGGAAATGCTTAAACTGAAATCTTTGAAATCTTGACTGACTGCTGGGGAGAAACTGATAAATGTGTTTCTTTTTCTCCTAGTTGAGATTTTAATTTAAGTATTTCATTTCAAAGATTTCAGTTTAAGCATTTATGTTTTCTTTTTTAAATTTAATTAAGGCATGATTTTTCCTAGCAGCATAGTAAAATAATAAAATCTTTAATTTGATCTCAGTTTGTTTTCTCTTTGGACTGTCAACTTGAATTATGAATAAATATTTCCTCAATAAGACTCAAGACGTGATGAGCTGAGACAATGCACATCACTTTACACTATGCCAACAGCTTTGGATAATACAAATGATCAAGACAAAGGGATTTTGGGGGATTTTCTTGCACATTTTTTTGTTGTTGTGTGCCAAGTGGCAATTTTTGGTTCTGAAAAGTGAAGCAAAAGCTAAAGCTCCTTAAATTCTCTCTAATTTCCAGCAGGAGGCAGGAAATAGGAACATGAGCCTACTTGTCTCTTGATTTATATCCCCAGTAAACATTTTCATAGTGAGTTTATGGTCTATGTCTGTCTGTATTTCCGTCCATCCGTTAGGAATCTCAGTCCCAGAGGGGAGCTGATAGACACCCATGGAGGTGGTGGAGGGTGTGGTGCTGCAGTGAGGGGGAAGGAGGAGGTGGAGGCAGGTCTGTTCCCTTAGCTGTAGATAAGAGGAGAAATAGAACACTACTAATGAAATGGCTCTGGTCTTCGTGAATTAAAAGGATAAATAATGCTGGTTTCTTTCAATTTTTTGAGTTTTGGCCACCTATCAAATTGGCAGTAGTGTTGATTTATTAAGAAAAACTGAAATTAGAAGCAACGTTTGTTATCAAGACGACAGCTAAGCACAGAGGAAGGGTTGAGTGTGCAATAACAACATTAGCAGCAAATGATCATTTCAAATGAGAGCAGATGATCAGCCAGAGATGCCTCTTATTAAACCGTGTCAAACTCATGCACCGGTAACCTGGCTGTGAAGGAAGCCATTCAGTCATGCAGTATTTGTCTCTTAATGTCATGTGAACCCTCCCTCAGACTCCATCTCCTCTGTACATTCAACACCAATCACATTCTGCATGGCAGAGACGAACCCAGATTAAAGCTCTGCACTCTTCACAAACCCACATCAGTCCGTCAGCCCGCACCATGCCCCACGTTTGTATTGTTTCCTCACACAAAAATTACAACATATCTCTTTTTGGACTAACAATGCAGCATTGTCTTGTCTCTGCATTGAACAAACAATAGCTCAAAAAATCATCTCAACACCTAAAACATTCCTTTCTTTAGTTCCTTCCTTTTAACGTAGTTCCATGTTCATCCCTAGTCTGCTTCTGCCTCTGTAAATCATCTCTAATATGTAAATGTTGATGTCTGTTTTTATAACGAGCTTTTCTAGTTTTAACGGGTTAGGGGTTAGGGTTAGGTTAAGGGTTGCTGGGGCCCTAACTTTTACATTTATTTGGGTAGAGGCAGAACATCTACTAATGCGACACACACACACAGAAGGGTGTGTTGTTTTTGATTCTCGGCATGCGGCTGTTGCCAACATATCAGATCTATCTGCAGAATAAACTCTAGATCAAGCCTTCTCATTACCCAGCATGCCCTTTTTCTAAGTCCCTTTTTTTTTTTTTAGTTTAAGTGATCTTTTTTGTGGTTGCCCCCCTGAAGGCCCCCTACATTTTGGAAGAGCACCAGGAGAAGAGGAAGTCCTTTTAATTATGCTAACCTTTCCCGTCACCTCTCCTGCTGTGCTCCTCTCTCCTCACACTGGGGCCCAGCACCTTATCGCGTTAATGCTGGCTGACTAATGGGGCCTTTACCTGCGGGCTTTCAGGTGCTAATCCCTGCTCATAGTTGACAGACTAGCTGAGGGCTCATTCTAACCCCACAGAGTCTGATAAAGGCTTCCCGCTGCTCAGTTCTTACTAATAGCCTCCTCATAATCTGACATGACTAACTTCATGAACTCACACACCCATTGTCCTCCCTTTCCATACACTCTTTCCTGATTCCTCCATTATCTTACCAAAGTCCAGAGAAGGATGTGGTGCCGGGTCTGCACTGTTTGTTGAAGTGTAATGCTGAAGTTGCCGCTCTCACTTTTCTCCTTCTTTTCTCTCGATGTTTTTGGCTTCCCCTCTCTTCTGGCCTCCTCTGAATGATGAATGAGGTAGCAAGTGTAAAGAGCTGACTGTGGTGAAGTGAGAGACACAGAAGACCTCTACAACCTCAGTGTTTGTCCTGAATGACTTTTCTCTTCTTTAGCACTACTCAGCGTCCTGAGTATCCACAACACAAAATAGCAAAGAATTCTAGCATCACTGTTGAGAGAAGCTCAACAGTGACGCTAGAAATGTCCGGGCTTTTCTTCCCGCTCTGGTACCTGATGGGCCTCCATCTTCATTTGACTTTCCTTTGGACTTCCCTCTTTGTCTCAACATTCTAAACTACAGGTCCTAATCTACAGGTGGTATTAGGGTTTTAGGTGTAAAATCTCCTACTTATTTGTGTTCAATTTGCATAGGTTTAGTTTCACATGTAATTTTAAAATGAAATCTGAAGGAACTACAGCCAGGAACGTCTTATCTCCTCATTGCTCAGCAGTGCCCCCCACAGCATTAATGTAGGGGGGGGGGGGGCTTTCTAAATCACATGAGGTCAGAAAATGGTTATCCCGTGCAGGTAAGACTTAGGTTTGTTACTGTAAGACTCAACAGGGAAATAGCCTGGTTTAGGGTGTGCTTGTTTTATTGAAAAGCCCAAGCCTGTCCCTGTCTTCATGGTGGTTGGGGATTGCTCGTTTAACGGATCACACTTACTCTGTTCCTTTACAAAATGAAGATTGTCTGACCAAGATAAACTTTTCATCAAGTGCCATCATCAGTTCAACATTTAATTTGGTAAAATTCTTTGGTTTATGACCATGACCTACAGAACGAATGGCACTCCCATAAGCCTCAGCTGCGCTATGTGAGGAGTCCAAATGTATGCTAACATTCTAAGTGATGATAATACGCATGGTGAGTATTATACTAGCTAAACATCAGCATTATGTGGTATAAGTACAGGCTCACAGGGCCACTAGCATGGCTGTAGACTCTTAGCTGTGTAGAACACTCTTGCTGCAGGCTGTGTGAGTGACATTTTCATACACAGCCACACCTTCTGTTTGAAGCTTTTCTCTGGGTTTGTAGGATTTTCAATGGGTTTATTCTTCTGTTTCCAAGTGTGTACATACTGTATGTAGGTATGTTTGCAGTTGGATCAGTCACGTCTCTGACTTTGTGGTGCATTGTTCCACTCAGAGTTTCTCAGCCTCTCAGTTTGCCATTCTGTGGACAAAAGCAGTAATCTTTTCAGTTGAATCCTCTGACTTCAAACCAAGCCCATGGCCTCTATATTCTGTCTCACTCTACCATCTGCCACTTTCAGTGTACTTTTTTACTTACTCTTTATTTTCTGTCTCTACTGGGGATTGTTTTTTGCTGACAGAGAAACAATGTGGTGAGGTTGAAATTTTCAGAAGAAAAGGCTTAGTTTGACCTGGTCAGCAAAGTGAGGGAAGAAGTCCTGTGGCGAAGGACAGTAATGTTACAACTCTGCTGAATTGCTCATGCTATACAAGTAAACTAAAGATGAAGGATCAGCTGGGCCAATAGAAGCCAGACTGTTGGGTCAGCTAGGGCTGAACACCCGGGCAAAGGGGTGGATATTTCAAATATGAACAACGTAGTTAAATATATAACACATGAATGTGATTAAATAATCTAAGCATTATAACCAGGGCCTGTTTTTTGTTGTACTCTTGCCATGAGGTTGAGATCTATATTATTATTTGCATGAAACCACAACTGATACGTCTCTGATTATGAGACTCAAAGGCGCCTTCTTCACACTGAATTCGCGGGGAACCTGCTGATGTAGGTGGTGTGCCCCCCCCCCCCAGTGTAGAAAACTGGATGCAGTGCCATATAGTTTGCCTTACGTATATGCTAGAAACCTTACTACGCACTGGTGCCCCCCCCACATGCATGTGGTGGCATCTGGTGCCCCCACATGCATCTGCTGTCCCCCCATGTAGCCTGTGCCCTCACATGCAGCTGGTGGTTGAATGAAAAAGAACCGGGTTTATCTGAATAGTCGCATACGCACATTTCATTGTCCCAATAAATATAGATCTATAATGATGTGTTTTTAAACATGAAGCCTTAATGCCATACCAGTGTCGGGCAGATGGAAACATGCACAGCTTGGAAGGGACAGTGAAGGGACAGAGACACGTGCAGTAGCAGCAGTAGTTGGCTGCCACACACCACACAGACTTCATTAAAGGCTGATAACTGAAGCAACTGTGATGGTGGATGCATTCCTAATGCACATGCACACAAACACACACACACACACACACACACACACTCTAGTTGGTGTTTACGTGGCGCAATACTGCAAATTGGATGTATTTGCCTCTGCTTCAGCAGGCATGCAGATTTTGGAGTAGGTCGCAGTGAGAGACAGTGAGTGGCTGCTTTGTGAATTACGAGGGGCTTTCACTCCCTTGGATTAGTGCAAATGCTAATCACTGTCCTAATTAATCTTCTCCTACTTCCCAATTAAGCCTTAGACTCACTTTGTCTGGCTGGTTGAAATGCACTTCCCCAGATGCCAAGCAGCCCTGGGGCCAGGCAGGCTCCGAGCCGCCCACCTGTCTGCAGCCACAATCATTATGACCTCCGTCCTCTCAATGCAGCTGGTCTTAAAGCAACACTAAGGAACTTTTTGGACCTTAATGTTTCCCTAACCGTTACAGTAGGTCATCAACTCGTAAAAGGGTTCTTTTCTTCTGCATTTGCTTTGTGGCTCTCTTGATATCGCTTGCTCGGTTGTTGTCCGTTTGTTGTATTGAATGTTGTCTTAAATATGCCTTTTTAAATGTGAATTAAAAAAACTCACTCACTCTTAGAGTACTCAAAGCTATTCTCCACCACTGCTGAACAGTGTGTGTGTGTGTGTGTGTGTGTGTCAAACCATTCTCTCTCTCCTGACTATATCGATCCTGGTTGTGTTGAGGTCTTTGCCGTGAGAATCAAGTGTCTTGATGGAAGGACACTTAATACATATTAACTGTATAATATCTTGTTCATGCTCATGACATGTTATCAAAACGCCTTCCAGGACCAGTACTGCCTTGACAAGGGTGACTTATCTCACCCTCTCTCTTTGTCTCTTCCTCCACCAGGGGTGATCTACACCACCGATATGTTGGACCGCGAGACCAAGGACTCCTATTGGCTGACGGTGTATGCCAGCGACCACGGCGTGGTTCCCCAGTTCGCCACCATCGAGGTGTTCGTCCAGGTGGAGGATGTGAACGATAACGCCCCGCTGACCTCCGAGCCGCTGTACCGGCCCTCGGTGGCCGAGAACTCTCCGCGGGATGTTTCTGTGCTCCAGATCCAGGCCCAGGACCCTGACGCCACGCCCCCCGCCGCTGGTGACACGCTCAGCTACCGCATCGTCAGCGGGAACCCACAGAACTTCTTCGCCATCAACAGCCGCACTGGTGAGTAACAGTGTTGAGTAACGCATTACAAAAGTAACACAATTACAGTAATGTATTCCGTTTGCTGTAACACAATAATATAACGCATTACATATTACATTTCTGTAATAATATACTCATTTCAATCTTAGTAATGTGAGTTACAACACATTTTAACGCTGTTTTTTTAAGAATAGGATTAGAATAAGTACATAGTATCCCATTTGATCAGCTGTTGAGGGTATTTGCCTGTAGTGGAAAGGCTTTGAATGGCAACCAACCACGCGTGTCATTTACTGAGACCATTACTGTTCCATATGTTACAGTTTTACTAACAACAAAGTGAGCAGATGGCCATGTTTTACATCTAGCATCTCATGTTCATCTCAGTAAGCTTGCAAGTACACAACAGAAAACTTCCCTGTAGACTACTTCAAAATGAAAGCACTTCCCGTGATGATTAGCAGTAAAACTAAATTACTGTTAAACAAATAAGGTTGTGTACCTTTCCACATATCAGCTGTAAATCAAGTACTGTAAATAATGTAAATAGTGAGTTTTAATTACACTATAATTGACAATTATAGACTATAGACTACCTCTAGTTTAAGCTAAACAACATGAATTTCTTATTCAAGTGTAAACTGTATTGTAGTTTTAATTGAGTATTTTCTTTTTCTCCTACTTGCCTATTGTATGTTTTACTTGCCTTATTCATAGCTTTCGTTATTTTGCATATTCATACACATTTTACAAAATATTATGAATACTCTATAATGTATAGCTAAAGAGGAGAAATTCTCCCGTTAGCTGCCAAGTCAAACTTCCGCTGTCATTTTGGTGAAAGTAACTCAAAAGAAATGTAAAAGTAGAGCGTAATATTGAAAATAAAGTATTATACTCAAATGACAGTAACTAGTAATCTGTAATGTATTACATTTCGGAAGTAACTTGCCCACCACTGGCGAGTAATGGCTGAAAAGGCTGCAGTGTTTCTCAGGTAGAAGGCAGATGTAATAGTGAGTACCACTGAACCGTTACCATGAATACGCTTGTTTGCAGAGTAGCTCACCTGACAGGTGACAGTTTGAAGGAGTTTGCTTCAGCCTGTGTCAGTGACGGGCTCCTCCGTGACACAAACTATTATTTGACCACTTTGTGTGCCAATGATGAAAACAAGGTTTAAACTACATAGAGAAGTAACCTTTGAAAATGTGAAGAGTCATCAACTCTATTTACGTTAAGTCACTACTCTGAAATCCAGTTTCTGAAAAGCAAAGTGTGAATGCATAAGCATCTGTTCCCTCTGCTCCATGGATAGTGTAACCACGTCAATGAGCCTGTGGACAGTCTTGATGTCTGATATTGTTGAAGCTAAGTGCTAACATGCCGAAGGTCGTCTTCCACAAAGCATCATGAAGTGTGCTGCTTCAGTGCTCCCTGTCATAGATCATAGATTGTGGACCTTTCAAAATACATTCTCTCATTTGGTGTTTTAATGATGGTGGTGCTATCTCATATGCACATATAATGCCAACAGTTATCAGTGCAGGGCGTCTTAGTATGGTAACACTACAGTACTTCGATCTGATTGTAGGAACTTGCTGCAGCACCAGATATTTCAATATCCTGTCTATCGTGTGTGGGATGAAGAGAACATGAACACACACATCCGTCTGCACGCTGCCTCACACACACTCTGTTCTGCAGATAAGGCTTGTGCTGGAGACAGGCCCAAATATAATTGGCTGTTGCAGTATTTATCTGTCCTTTAGTCAAGATCGCTTTGCTTTGAATTTGCTTCTATTCCACCCATTTGTCTCAAGCAACTACTCCTCTTTCTCTCTCTCTCTCTCTGCCTTTATTAAAGAGATTCTTCTTAGCTTCTTTGTATTGTCATCTTCAATCTCCTCACGTTTTCTCCTTCTGCCATCCTCTCCGATTTAACTCTGACTCTGTCCTTTCTTCTCTTGCTAACAGTTTCCCAATATTTTAGCCCCATGTCTGCATCGATTGGCGGATGTTGAATTTTTGATATTGTGGTTATGAAACTTTGATGAGGCACTGCAGATCATCCATGAGCCTGTAGCAGTCTTCCTCACAGCAGAGTCCATTGGGATGTTATGTCATTGTAGCTACAGCGGTACTGGACTGCAGGGCCTTTCTAGGATTTGAGGACACACATGCTAATCACAGTGGCTTACTTTCCAGATGAATAATGAATTGTGACATTAAAAATAGGAGTTGTTAGTAGTTGTAGTAGTTGTAGTATGGGAAGAAACAGACCACTTTCCAACTGCTTTCACATTTAAATGTATGTAAACGTTAGTTTATAGTAATATTAAAAGGATTTAGTACAGGGTACAGTAGGGCTGCACGATTGTGGCCAACATGATAATTACAATTATTTTGATTAAAATTGTGGTCACGATTATTGTCACGATCATTTTTTGATTTTAACCAAACAACTCGTATTGTCACATAGGCCATTTATAACTGCTTTCACATTCATATTATGTAACATTCCTCTTATTTTGAAGTCAGACATACAGCTGCAACACATGTAAATGGAAATAAGATATCTGAAATAAACAGCATAAGATATATACATATATGTTTTTTTTTTATTTATCTCTGAGAAAGCTCTTTCACTTGTTTTTAGCAATAACTGATTAAAAGAGCTAGGGAGAGAGAGGGAGTGTGATGGATGTACTCACAGAGAGACGGCTGACTCATTAGGAACGGGTCCAGCACGGGTCAAATGGCGGGTCAGTGGATTGATACATGTGGTGTGTCTGAAGTCTCTGTATCGTCACTGCGCTGCATTTTTATGAACTATGATATTCTGGTCATGGGTCCCATCTCTGGCCCAGGTCCAGCAGGCTCTGTGATCCTAAAGTATATACCTGTATATCTGGAGAGATCTTTGAAACAGGGATATAATCTGCCGCCATGCAGAACTCATTGGTTCAAGAGGAGATATTTATTTCTGCTGCCATCTGCATGTTAAAGAACATGATTTCTAGAAATTTCATTTTTATTTTATTTATTTTAATTAAGTCTGTATTTTTATTTTTTTGGATGTGTTCGTTGTTAATGTATTACTGCTACCTGTAAACCAAGTTGCCATCCGGAGGCAATAAAGATACCTTTTGACTTTGGGGTTTGCATGTGTGTATAGTAGGGATGCTAATTTAGATTTTTCCTAGATTTTTCCTTAACCAATCATTAACTGTTAACTGACAAGCTGGCAGCGGAGGCCCTGTTCACCCATCAGGGAAGCTCCGACACACTTTCCACACTGCTTTGACAGCTGATGACTTGTAGCGGTTGTGCAGCCACGATGTTCTGTGCATTGTTGTGGACACATGCAGACACTCTCCTGGAACAGCTTGCTTGTGTGTAAGTGTGTGTGTGTGTGTGTGTGCGTGTGTGTGTGTGTGGGGGTGTGTGTCATGTAGTTGTTGAGCGCTGTCACATTCCCCTCCTTAATAAAACTAATAAACTGGCACTAACAGCTGCTCTTGGCTTGTTAGCATGTGATGCTGTGTGGCTAATGTAGCATAAAGCTAACAGCTGTGATCTCATTAATAAATAGCGCATGTCTCTGATTTTTAAGATTGCGTTCCTAACTAGAAATGTTCACAGCTACATAGGGAGTTCAGAGGGTGTTGGTGTTGATTGTTACGAACCGGTTGGGGCTGATGCTCCACTTCACACTTTACACACAGTTAGGGTTAAAATGGAGTCGGGGGCCCCGCTGCTGAAGGCCAGGTTCCTAGTCCCTGCTGATTTTGATCAATGTGCATTATTCATCAATTCCAAGAGTATAATGTTGTGCATTGTTGGATTAAAGATTATATTGAACAAAATGGAATAGCATTGAATTACACATCAGCACTTCTATATGTATGTCAGCTAGAGATCTTCTCTAGGCTAGTCTGTAGTTCCATCTGCTTCTACATGCCTTTATCTCATCTCCCATGGACTTCAGTAAGTTAATCCAGAACTCTGATGCGAGGCTACACTTGAACCACTACATGCTCACACATATTCCTGTTTCTCAAGTCTCTTCACTGGTTCCCTTTTTATACAAGACCCAGTTTAAAATGACCCTCTTACATAAAGAGCATTGCACAGTCAGGCCCCTGTACATGTGGATCAGCCATATTCCTCGGCTCGCTGCCTTGGGTCTAATATGTTAAAGTGACTGTCTGTTCCATGGACCCGGCTTCAAACCTGCTTTTCTGAGTCCATAACACCTAAACTGTGGAATGCTGCTATTTCTGTGTAGTATGGCAGATAAAGACATGTCTGGTTAACCAGTCCGCACTGCCTGTGTTAGTAAGTCATTTTCTCTCACTTAAATCTGTATTGAAAATAAATTCAACAGCAAACTCCCAAACAGTCACAAACAAAGCAAAGAGAATTGTGCTTTGGATTGCCTCCACATTTTTACAACCTTGGAGATTATTGTTTCTATCAACTATTGTTCTAGTCCAGTGTCGTCATTGTGAGTCTTGTATAGAGACTATTATGCTGTTTTATTTGTGTATTGTGTTTTAATATTGCTTTGTGTTCTCTCGTATTTTGTTTTATACCCTTGTGAAGCACTTTGGGATTCATGTTTGTGAAAAGGAAAAATAAATTTGCCTTTCTTACTTGTCTACACTCTTTAGGTAGATTAAAAACTATGTCCAAATACAATAGAACACTGAGTGTGTAAAGTACCGTCAGTGATCCACAGCCACTGTGTGTGTATGGTGGATGAATGTAGGCCAGGGAACAGTACTGTCCTGCAGCTCCTTTCAGTCTGCACTCCCTCCACTCTTCTCATCAGCTTTTCTCTTGTCATTCCCTCCATTCTTTGTCTTTCTGTGTCTGTTCCACGCCTCTTGTCAAAGTTTTCAAATTGAACGTTTTCATTTTTCTGAAGATGTTCTGAGAGGTCCTTTTGCTGTCCTCAGAAGAAGAAAGCTAAGACACTGGAGAGATGAAGAGTTTTTTTCTTTTAAATAAATCTTTCATAAAACAAGCTTTTAGCTGCAGTTCATTTGTGACAACAAGGCTGTATGTAGTGGTATATTGTAAAAGTATTTGTTCATGGTATGAAGAACCTTTCCTGATGGACTTTGCAGCACCAAGCTTGTATAGTTTTACATCAATCATCAACTCACATTATGCTTTTTGTAGGCTTACAAATGCTAAACGTGTCTTTTAACAATACCACTAAAATCTAAAGTTAGCAACTTTCAGTCATTTAGCCCAACACATGTGTAGTTAATTCATTTAATCAGTGTTCTTCAAAGCATTTTAATCTTTTTTTAAATGATTAGGTCTATATTTACATGAAAAATATAATTGTCAAACTAAAAAAATGCATTACTTTCAGTTAAATGCACAGCATTAAAAATTAAATGGAAACCTTTTTTTCTGCTGGTTGATAAAGTAGCAGAGTCACCAGCTGCCTGTGTGCAGCTCCTCTAACCACTAGGGTTGGCTGTCATTCCAGCAGCGGTCACGCTAACGGAGGTGTAACGTTACGCTTCTCTCGTTCCTTGTAATTACAACCAGCCATTGTGTCTGACAGCAACAACTTATGTGACTTGTTTCCTCTTCTGTCTCAGGTCTGATCACCACAACCTCCAGGAAACTGGACCGTGAACAACAAGCAGAACACGTTTTAGAGGTGAGGACACTGTGTGTGTGTGTGTGTGTGTGTGTGTGTGTGTGTGTGTGTGTGTGTGTGTGTGTGTAAAAAGCCAGAATGGAAGCATCATTGCCGGAGCAGCAGAGGAAGATGATGGACACAGCTCTGAGAGTTTTTGCATCTATCGTATCATACAGCTATAGATCATTTTCTGATAATACTTCTACCAAATACAATATATTTTTGGTACTAACCAAAATATGTCATGTACTATGTCTGTACTGAAAGTTGGCATCAGATGGCCAGTCAGACTTGCAGTTTTTTTACTCATTCCCTGATAAGGTAGATACTAAATTCACAATTGGTAACAAAATGGTAATATTCAGCATATGCTAAGATTTAGCGTTAAATAAATAGAATGAAATAAAATGGGAAATTAATACAAAATCAATAATGAAACAGATTATACGATATCAAACAATCCAGAAAAATGCAGAAAAACAAAAACAGTAACAATAAAAGAATTGCACACAAAATATATTACAATAATTGAGAAACAAGAAATGGCATCAAGTTATTTCAATAAATATCTGCAAACAAGCTGCTCATGAGGAGCAGCTGATAGTGGCCTGGAGGGTGCAGACGGAGCTGGTTCCTGGGAGGATGGAGGCCATGCCAGAGCAGCCTTCAGAGGACTAATGCTAGAAGGTTGTAGCCACAGTCCTTCCCAAATGACACTACTGTCTACTAAGGGGGGGGGGGGGGGGGGGGGGGGGGGGGGGGGGGGGGGGATGGATACAGCATAGTATCGCGATATGTTCAGTGGCGATACTGTATCGATAAACATACGACAAGTTTAAATCTTTTATCAAATATGTGTTGGTCAGTTTGTCCCATTTTGCAGCAATACAACTGAAGTGAGATGAACACACAGAGAAATATTTCGGATTAGATAAAACAGATGTGGACAAAGTTTCCTTCTGGGGACGTCATATGAAACTGGGAAAGATTAGAAGTTGGAAAAAAAGATAGAAATTGCAATATATTGCAGAATATTGCAATATGTTTAAAATAACAATAATATCATATTGTGGCGTAAGTATTGTGATGATATCATATCGGCCGGCGTCTGGTGATTCCCCCCCCCCCCTATAGTCGGCACTAGTTCCCAGGACAAGGATTGTGCACTGGAACGGCCAAAATGGGTTACACTTTAACTGTCAGGTCAATGGTACACTTCAACTTCTATTTATTTTGTGTGTCAACGGTCTGATCCCTGTTACCAGACCCAACGAGCTGACAAGTGGCCAACATGCCAAGGCTTCAGGAATGCTAAACTGTGTTCTCAAAATCTGGTCAAATGTGTGACAAGTGTGCTTTTTCTCCTTCTTCTTCTGCACTACTTACATTTAATATTTTTTATATTTTGTGTTGACACTGTAAATGGGTTGCTTCAATCTCATTACACAGGTACTGCACTTGTGTATAAGGACAATAAAGGTTTTATATTCTATTCTATTCTATTCTATTTTATTATATTCCAGTTATATGAGATCTATTCTATTCTATTCTATTTTATTATATTCCAGTCAGGTATGGCTGCTTTGGTGCTTCAACAAAAATGTAGCCTATATAGAGACAGCTACTATGTCAACTGTGTATCTCTCCCTTATGAAGATAAGATGTGCGTGTCTGAACTTTCCTCTGAACATATTCTCTACAGACATGAAAAAAAAAAAACTTTTTGGCATTATGGCAGCAGAGACAATTCTTAATGTCATTATCTTTTTCAAATAGATTTTATAACTACTGCCTGCAGTTGGTGATTCTGTTATATTGCCAGCATCTTATTTTATTACAATGATATGCAGCAGACATATTTTCATTTCATTTATTTGTTTATTTGAAAAGGGGACAATGTACACTGATCAACATTCGAAGCAAATGTAAGCGTACCCGAGTTAGCCATAGGCTAGATTTCATCGGCAGTCCCCTAGCCAGATGTTATTAGGCATCCTAAAATAATAAACATCCTAAAATTATAAACAGTTATAATACAATGAAGATATTTATACAATAGACAAAAGGTTACAAATTACAATGTTAAATCACAACAATAGCTGGAAGTTTTTACTTTTATGTAAAATGGTTATTTGAAGTTGTAATTTATTTTTTTGTGTCAATAAACCACAAACAATAAATCTTTCAGGATTAACAAAAGGAGCGTGCAGCTGTGTGATGAAACATTGATCAGCTGACACAGGACGGTGTAATCAGCTGAGTTTGGCTCGGGTTGGTCTTTGAAGCGGCTTTCTTAAGGAGCTGTTACACCAAAACACATTTTACACAGTGAATGGCACGCGCGCACACACACACACACACACACGCATACACACATGCTAATCTTTAGTTTTCTATCAGTATGCTGTCTCCTCCTCTCATAGTCAGCTAGCTAGACCAGTCTTCACAGGCTCTGCAGTTGCTCATGTCTGGCATTTTGTAAAATGACAGATGGTATTGTTGAATGAAGCCAGCCATGAGCACAGGGGAAATGAACTGCTGCTGCGCGGTGAATCTGTGACAAGCTATAAAGTGATTGCACCTCGAGCAAAATTAATATAAATGTCGGACAAAAGAAAAAAAAGCCGGCTTCTTAGCTCTCATTGGCTAGCTGCATCTCACAGTGATCACCTTCTTTATCATTTTAAAAGTCCAGAAGCAGCTCCAGAAAGAAGCTGTCAAAACAAAGGAAGACAGATTGTTTCCTCTTTATCATATTTGTCAGAGACTGAAGGAGAATAGCAGCAAATAGAATGAACACCGACAGGTGGAGTGGTTCCTGTTGAATAGTCAGGGTTTTAAAGTCATTACATACA